>NC_054536.1:48254469-48554469 GCF_017654505.1 Polyodon spathula | reverse complement strand
ATGAGTTTTATAAATCCCATCAGTCTTGTTAGGGTTTGATGGTCTCCAGGATCAAGGTGGAGTTTGCTTATTTTAAAATGGTGCACAGCCTGGACAGTTTTGAGAGATGTCGGTGCACTGGGGAGGGTGTGTGTGCCATGAGTGAGGAGGGGCAGCTTGCTCTGTTCATTGAATTGAAACTGGACTGAGAGACGCTGGATTTGTTATGGGTTTTTCTTTTTTTTTTTTTTTTTTTTTTTTTTTTTTTTGCACCAGTGTATTTTGTGTTTTGTTTTTTTTTTGTTAAGTCATTTTAACACTTTTAAGGCTTTAAGTTTTTTATATTGTATTCTAATTTATAGAATAAAGGGATTTAAATGTCTTTATCTGCATGTGAAGTAACTGTGCAATCCTGGTGCCTAAATACAGCCAATATTTTAAATTACTCCTTCTACAGACCCCCATTATATCCCATGCACCAATACATATACACCAGCATTAACACACCACACACAAAATACAAACAGGGGCGGGGCACCCCACCACAAACATTTGTTCAAGTTTATCTTTGTTATAAAAAATGACTTTAATGAGGGTAATGTTATGTTTTTTGTGTGTATAACATACAAAATATTAAAGTGCATTATTTTTACTTTAAGCATGTTTAGAAGTTTTGACAAACAATGCACGAAAATAATGGTATTTATGACAATCATATTCAATCTAATAACATAATTACAACTCACAAAAAATTTGTTAAAAATGCAAGTCCTTTTGTTAAAATGTAGATAAATTTGAATCTGATTCTGACATAACCCAAATAAATTATTGTTTTAGATAACTTAAAAATGCCTATGTTCTCTGAACAGGACTCGAAACAGCTAGACATTAACGTACAATGAAGAGTTTCAAAAAGCAGTGTTTGCTATGACTCAAGGAAAATCCCCTGGCCAGCATGGATATCCCATTTTATAAGTACTTTTGGTCTTTCACCCTGTCTAACATGCAGGACAGCTAAGCTGTTTACTTGACCTATAACACCAAAACAAACACCAATACAGGTTTGTTTTTTTAAGCCAAACATTTTAAACAGACCTTTACAACTTTCCATCAGGATCTTCATTCAACATCAGAAGCAGCCTAGAGCAAACTGACTGCTTCCTTTTTATATCGTGTACCTGGCTCTAATTTTCAATAATTGCCAGGTGCAGGTGATAATTAAACAAAACAATTAAATCAACCAAAAGCAATTACCTTGGCAGGGAGGCTTTAACTCTGTCCCAGCCTGTGGAAGGGTGGTGGGTGATTCACTGACACAAGAGACAGAACAGTTGTACTTGGAACACCACCCAGGTGCCCAGTTTTATTTTCAGGACTATTTCCTGCAGAGGGCACTGTTGTGCGTGGGCTGCCTATCAAAGATGATAGACAGCACCACGGAAATACCAAAGCTGGAACGAGAATTAACAGCGGGCGCACTTGCAGGTGCTCAAAGAAATAATAATGAAAACAGAAGGCGAAAAGAACAAGAAAAAATAACACAGTAATAAAACTACAAATAAAAGGTGCTGCACTCGGCAGCGTTATCCCGGTCTTCGCTACCCGCACGACCCGGATCACTGACCTACTGTAACGGCTCCCTGCCTGCTCTAAACAATACTTCAGGGGTCTGCCCAAGTGTTCCCCACTGTCACTCTCTGGCTTGTTCGTTGCGGTATTTCTCCCAGCTGGTTTCTCGTTCCTCGACCAGCGCTTCTGTACACACAGCACATCTAAAAGGGCAGACCTGAGGAAACAGTAGAACATTATCTTATAGGGCTACCAATCGCCCCAAGACCCGCCTCCCAGCCATTCAGAGAGAGGGAATGTCCACACACCCCCTTTCCCAACTCCCCATGTCACTGCCATGACTCACAGGCGGTTGCTGGACGACTGCTGCCCTCCTCCTGCAGCACTGTGAATACGCCAGAAGAGTGTCTGATTCATTGACCAAACTGGGTTTATAAAAAACAGACACTCGTCAGATAATGCCACAGTAGTCCTTTGCATATCTGACTGCGGTGGGACCAGAGTAAGGGCAGATATGTAAAAAGTTGGATAAATGAAATCTGTTTTAAATACCATTATATGCAGCTGTATTCTATATTCACACAATTATTGTTTTGATATTTCGCTATTATTAAGGAGCTCCTCTAAATCCTTGTTTAGAAAATTACAGGGTATTAATGCTTGTGACAGGATAACTGTCTGCCGTGTGGGTGCTTGTGTTTGCTGCTGAGTGACAGGCAGGAGATTGAGACGGAGGTTGAAGTTGATACACCCCGGAGGCAAACTGGATTTACTTACACACTAAACAGCTCACATGACTAAATCCAGCAATGGTAGTGCAAGGAGCACATACAACACAGTGTAGAAAAACTACAATCTCTGAACTAGTCTTTGTTCAGTAATAAACTAACGCTGCTGAAGAGCTTAAACATGGCAAATAAATTGTTAGGGTGGCTACACAGCGGATTACTGTAGTTGTCTTTTTAATATCATGCATCTGGCCAGTAAAAGTGGTAGTCTCTTTAGATGCAGAATTTTTTGCTGATAGGGTTTTATTTGTGGTCTTAGAAAAATGTGGATTTGAAATCCATCATGGAAGATCTTGAAAGATGGAATTGTCTTCCTCTCTTGCTGATGGGATGGGTGGATGCAGCTCAGATTAATATGTTACCAAAATCTAATTAAGTAATTTTTTCCATGATTCCGGTTTAGCCAAAAACTCAGTGGTGTAATACCCTTAATCAGTCCATTAATACATTGTATTGGAAACGTAAGAATACAATGATTCAATTAGCAACCCTCCACTTTTTAAAATACATTATTGCCTTCCAACTATATTTATTATAATGGTTGGATCACCAAGATGGCATTTTCCCAGTTTGGGTATATCCTGAAGATTAAGAATGTGGTTCATTACAGTTTAGTGACCTACCTTATTTAAGTAAGAGATTTTTAGCCATGTCACCCATGTATCTCAGTTACAATTAAGCATGGTTCAGAGCTTATAAAATGACTGAGCTCTCAATTCTCTCCCATTTGGTGCAGCTCTGATATTCTGATAACAGGTACACGGTTGAGTTTATTTCCTTGAAGCAAAGCTGTATTTTCAATCTAAACCACCTTTTTTTAGCACAGTAATGTCCTTTTCTTTTGAGAGGCTGCAAAAAAAAATGCCTTCATAAAAACACCCACTTTCAATCTCTTCAATTTTTATAATACAATATCTTACAGATTTCCAAAAACATTGAACCCAAACAATGGTTGAAGAAAAATAAAGTAGACTAAAAAATAGTTGGAGCAGAGATTCATCCTTCGGAGCATCCCAGTGCCACATACTGAAAATCAAAGAACAAAATAATAAATCTATGTGACATGTTCATCCCGGTGAACATAAAATATAAGTCAGAAGAGCAGCTGTACACTCTCACCCACCGTCCAAGGCTGAGAGTGAGGTGGTGATGGTTGAAGAGGAGCTGGTAATTCGTCAGGACTGAGTTTGCAAAGTAGGTTTATGTTCCTTGATGGGAACTTGCCTGCAATTGACTTACAGTTTGACAAATGAATAAATGTGATGTACTACTACTAACATTTGTTTAATAATACTATAGATTTCCTGTCTGAAAAATCACAAGCTTTATAATAAGGCAGGGCTTAGAAACTAAACAATCCACCGAACTAAAACTTGGCTCTTTTAAAATACAGAGGGTTAAATCAATTTGTTTAGGGGAGATTTGTTGCCCCCTTAATAAGTGGGTCAGAGATCTTAAATTCCCAAATTCTGGGATAAAATATGAATACAGTTTCTAGGGATGCTAGAGTTAACCTTATCCAATCTAAGGTCCTTCACAGAGCACACCTTTCAAGCAAAAGATTTTTTCTGATGTGTCTTTCAAACACCAAAACATGCAAGTGATGTTTGGGAGATGAGATGGACAGTTATGTCCATGCACTATGGTACTGTCCAATATTATCTTGCATCCTTGGCTGTGACATCCCTGACTTACCTGCATTATGTTTACTAAGTGGCCTTTCAAGTTTTGACCTTCCTTTTAATATTTTTTTTTTAAATAGGGGTTTTAATTGATAAAAGATTTATTGACTATTCACACCTGTGGACTTTGAAAAATAATTGGTCTATTAATCTTGTATACCTGAGTGCAGTATCAAAAAAATGGTGCGGAAAAAACAAATCTTTAAAAATGGCAGAGGGTGCTTAATGGAAGATATATCAAATAGTTCACACTATCTCAAAAAAAAAAAAAAAAAAAGACTGCAACTTGCAACATTTGCTCATTGGTGCTTTCCTTTTCCTAGCACAAAAAATTTATCATATCATCTTAGTTACAACTAAGTGCATTTTTCTTTTTATTCATTGTATTTCTTTCAAACGGTATTAGAAAATTAATATTGAAAACTGGGAAAACTGTCTGGCTTAGTGATTTACTACAGTGTTTTTTGTTAGGATCATTAACATGCAAGCTGAAGAAATCTAAGGAAATGTCCATTATACTTTGTAAAAGAAAATGCAATGAATGAATCATTAAAAATGTGCAAACAAGAGTGAATCAAACATAAAAAATACGTCCTGACATTCCAAACAATCAGAAACACATCTTCCTATTTTCAGCTTTTAAAGCACTGTACCATCCTCAGCACCACTGATTACAAAGAAAAAGAAAACCCTCCATTTTTAGTTATCCCTCCCTCCCCTTCCAACGAAACATTCAAATTAAAATGAGTCAGATGTGAGCACTCAAAACACTTCACATTATGTAGGAGGTAGGAGCTCTTGAGGCACCTTGCGGATAGGGTGCGTGACTGTAACAAGGGCCATTGTCACTCACCTTTCAAGAGCACACTGAGCTTCTTATGGATCACTGACACCTTTCTAGTTCATTTTTTAACTTTTTTTTTTCTCGAGTCTTCATATAAAGCCTAGATATTGGCTACGTACACCAGATCTGCCAGCTTGGCAATAGTTCTTCCTTAACACCCATGATTTTAAATTATTTTCTTGTCAAACTAAAATGTTCCTTTTGGAGGTTGAAAACAGGGATAATAAGCTGCATAGTGATTAGTTCCCACGGCTTTAATTTAATAAATTATTTTAAATGCAAAGCACTGCCATTAAGAACTCCCCAAGCCATATGCCTGAACAGATAAATCCTGTAATGTTCCTGACACCAGTGAGGCAATGATCTGTCAGGTGCTGCTACACATTTCAATTATATTTAATAGAAGAAAAAAGGAAACACTGTGAGGGATTAATATAAAACCTAATTGAGAACTCTGTATGTTGTAGAAATTAAAAGAAAATGACAGTATTGCAGCTGTATCAACAGTGTGTGGCCACTTTATTTGGCCGTAGTAGCTTTATTTCGAATTTAGTAAAATGTGTGTGTTGGGAGGGATTGGGTGGGGTGGGGTGCGTATTTTCTGTTTTCTGTTTAGAGCCAAAAAAGCATTACAAACCTTTGCAGCTGTTGTCTCTCCCTTATCCTTTGTATTCACTAATTACAAATTTTCCTTGCAAAAAATCATGGTATTTATAAATAATGACATGGCACTCTAAAGTAGCCTTGTTCCAAGTACTGTCCTTAGGGTGACTAGCACTAGCTATTGGCAATATGAACCTGTAACAGAGGAGACCTGTGCTGGCTCTTGTGATGTATTAAAGTGCTGCAGGAAGAGGTCAGTAGCTATTCAATCCGTCTGTTGGTCATGGCACAGAGAGGTGGGAGAGAGGGTGTGTGGGCTTTTCCTCTCTCTTAGTGGCTGTGAGGCAGGTCTTGGGGGATTGCTAGCCCTATAAAATAACATTCTGCTGTTCCCTCAGTCTGCCCTTTTAGGATGAGCTGAGTGTGAGGACGCTCTGGTCCAGGACCGAGAATGAACGGGAGAAAGAAACCAGAAAGGAAACAAAAAGAAAAGTAGTCGTAGCGGGGAAACCTTGGGCAGACCCCCTAAGAATTTTTTATAGCAGGCTGAGGGAACAGCTAGGCCGGTGATCCAGGTCGTGTGGGTAGTGATGACCGGAGTAACGCTGCCGAGTGCAGCACCTTTTAGTTGTAGTTTGATTACTGTGTTTTATTTTCCTTTTTTATTTCGCCTTTTGTTTTTGATTATTCCTTTGAGCACCTGTGAGTTCGCCCGCACCTGAACTGTGTACCGCCTTTGGTATTACTGTGGTTGTGGCTACCATCGTTGGTAGGTAGTCCATGGTCAACAGCGCCCTCTGCAGGCTAAAAAGTGGAAGAACCCACACCCAATAAAACCGGGCACCTCTGCTGTGTTTCAAGTTCACCCTTCTGTCCCCTTGTGTCAGTGAATTACCCACCACCCTTACACGAACTTAATGCCGAGTTTGGCAAAAGTTAACCTTTTCAGCACATTTTCTATGTCAATAGAGTGGAAAATAAAACATTATTAAACACTTCTCTGATCAAGGTACATTAAACATTGCCTGGCAAACTTGCAGTGTACATTTGCAGTTTACCATGCTTTCTCAGAACATTTGCTGTGCTTTGTCATTGGACTTAAAGAAATAGTATATGTCCTCTCAATCTGCATAATAATTATTTATGTATCTATTTATTATACCATGATATGTGTTTTTAAATATCAAGTATTACTGTTTATACATTTAGACTGTTTATAAGTCTTGAGATATCTAGTGTTAAATTTTCATATTCAACTCTTCCAAGTTACACCACGTTGCTAAGCAGATGGGGAGCTTGAACGAAGAACAACAATTCTCTGAATTCACCTGTTTAAGGTTTAAAAATTAGGAAAAGTTCAGAAATCAATATTTGGTGGAATAACCCTGATTTTCAAGCACAGCTTTCATGCATCTTGGCATTCTCTCCACCAGTCTTTCACATTGATGTTGGGTGACTTCATGCCACTCCTGGTGCAAAAGTTCAAGCAGCTCGGCTTTGTTTGATGGCTTGTGACCATCCATCTTCCTCATGATCACATTCCAGAGGTTTTCAATGGGGTTCAGGTCTGGAGATTGGGCTGGCCATGACAGGGTCTTGATCTGGTGGTCCTCCAGCCACACCTTGATTGACCTGGCTGTGTGGCATGGAGCATTGTCCTGCTGGAAAAAACAATCCTCAGAGTTGGGGAACATTGTCAGAGCAGAAGGAAGCAAGTTTTCTTCCAGGACAACCTTGTACTTGGCTTGATTCATGTGTCCTTCACAAAAACAAATCTGCCCGATTCCAGCCTTGCTGAAGCACCCCCAGATGAGTCCAGTTTTCAGCTTTGCCCAACACCTGGTCGTCTACTGTTTAGACAGAGACCTGGAGAGGCCTACAAGCCACAATGTCTCGCACCCACTGTGAAATGTGTTGGAGGATCGGTGATGATCTGGGGGTGCTTCAGCAAGGCTGGAATCGAGCAGCTTTGGCATGAATCAAGCCAAGTACAAGGTTGTCCTGGAAGAAAACTTGTTGTCATTTTCTGCAAATAAATGCTCTAAATGACAATATTTTTATTTGGAATTTGGGAGAAATGTTGTCAGTAGTTTATAGAATAAAACAAAAATGTTCATTTTACCCAAACACATACCTATAAATAGTAAAACCAGAGAAACTGATAATTTTGCAGATATATATATATATATATATATATATATATATATATATATATATATATATATATATATATATATGTAATATTATAGTATAGTTAAAACTGTGGTTATTTCAGCCATGGCCATTGGTGGCTCATTGGATTTTGGTTCATTCCTCATTTGTGGAACTACAATACTCCATGAACGCTCATGGTATATTCTCTAATTCTACACTCATGTATTTTAACTGTTTAATAAAGAAAGTGAATAATTTGCTGGCAACTTTATTAAAAATGCCAGATAATTTTTAATGATAAAATTAAAAAAAGAAAATAAATAGAGGGTTGTGGCAAAGTGGCTGGTGATTGTGAACAGGTGTAGAGGTGATGCAGTGCAGAAGAAATCACAAACAATTGTAATTCGGTAATTTCTGTCACGAGGGCGTAAAACATTTCTTTAAGTGCGATTCATAACAATGCCACATCATGTAAACCCTGCTTAATTTACTCCTAATAAACATTTGAATATCCATGAATAAACAGTAGGCACCTTATAGCAATTCACTTGCTCCATGAAGTGGGTGTAAGTTTCACCCACCTGTCCCTTTAATTAGGGACAGTAGCCTGGCCAGGTTAAACTCAATTTCCCATATTTCATCGTCTCCCCCCATTGGCTCATTCAGATATCCACTCCTCCAATCTCAGAGCTCCTTGGAAGCCAGTGCCTGTATTAAAGCTGGCTGGCTAGGCCAAGGAGGACTCAATTTTCTCTTGAGGAATCCATTACAGACAAATAGCATATTACTTAATTAACAGTGTAACTTTAACTATTTTAGATAAATCCTGGTGCACCCATTTTCTCTTTTCAAAATCATATACTTTGTCTAAACCTTTCTTTTTTGTTTACACTGTTACTGGTTTACGTTTAGTTGCTGTTCAAGGTCTGTTTAGGGTTTGTTTTTTGGTAGTGCGTTCAGGCTCCATTTTGTTCCTGATCCTCCTGATATTTTCCAAACGGCTGTTCGCCACTCAACCCAATACTACTCAACAGACTCGCCATTTTCAACGACCGCTATTTTTTTCATCAACCTTCATCCACCATCATCAGTACAGGACTCTGTTTAGGACTTCATTATTTGTTGGTGAGATTATTCCTTTTCTGTTTGCTGGTTTTTTCTACTTTCCTTTGATACTTTGGTTACTGGAATTTTCGTTTGTTCTTTTGTTACTTTGGATTTCATGCGCATTACTTCACTGGACTTGTTAGGCATAAATTTCATTTATCATCCATTGCCATCAAGACTGTCTTTGTAATTGTTTTCCCCATATACTTATTCATTCACCTTTGTCTCTATTGCCTGTCAGTGTGTTGGTTTTGTATTGGTGTGGTGTTTGTGTGTATGTGTTTATTACCGCATTCATTTCGCTTTAGTGTTAGTTTGTTTGGATGTTTGTTTAATTCACTTTACTTTCTTACTCACCTGTACCTTCCACTTAACAAACTTATCTGCAATAAGTTGTTGGCATTATATTTCATTTATTACAGTACAGTTTACAACAATAAACCATATGTTTGTGAAATTGACACCTCTGATGTCCCTGCTTTTGCTGTCTGTCACTCTTGCTGACCTAGTTATAGATATTGGACCAGTAGTATCTCCTTAGGGAGGACAGTACAACTGCTTCTCAGTTGTGCAGAGTGATCGTTGCAACCTTACAGGTCTGTATCATTTATCTCTGGCAATCGTTTATTGACTAGTGCCTGTTAAGAACCTAGACTCTACGATGCACATAGCCAGACCATCCTGCCAATTAAATGTTCTTGAATGTGAAATGTAAATTGCCTGGCTTGTTTATCACTCAGCATTTTGTTTCAAATTATGACATATGCCCATGATATGATTGCTAATATTGTCAAAACAGTATTTAGTAGTTTAATAGTTTGCTTATATAAGTTCTCTTTAAATTTGCTGATAGTTTTACTACCACAGAAACACCTGTGATCAAATAACTTTTCCTTATTTAATTTATTTTATCTACCTTACTAAAAATGCGTATTGTATACTACTTAATAGTAAATGTGCATAACCATACTTAGCAATTATTTCATATACTTTGCTTTGTGGTCCAATGGACAGTACTACTATTTCAGGGCTCCTTTGCTATATCATTTGATTAATACTTGATCTTGTGGGGCTGTCTTCTGTAGAAACTGAGGAGGAAAGGCTGGCTATGGCTGCTGCAGTAATGTATAACCTCAAACGAACACGGATCACTGAACAGCAGTCAATGGTTGACATGGATGTGCATGTGCAGGACAGTATACTGATCGGGAATGACTTCAATCTGACATTGGAATTCAAGAACAGCAATGGACAACGCCAAACTTTGATCATCTACATTAATGGAAACATTGTGTTCTACACCGGGGTCACCAAAATGGAATTTGTCTAAATCACTTTGGAGTCTCAGCAGTGTAAGTTGCCTGTGATGTCTACAGCTTTGACTATTCCAATAAGGGCACTTTCACCCCTCGTTCTCTTTATTTGAATCGTGGTTCACTTGCAAACAAGCTAATTTTTTTAGGTTTGCTTCGGTTCGTTTTCACACCAGAAAAATAATAATATTAATAATAGCTTGTTGTGACAGTGTGGTGAGATACAAATGCAGCAGGAGCTGGTTTACTAAACTCGGATGAAGTAATAATGTCTGTACAAACAGTACCACTGCCACATGAAAAATGGCCCCTGGACTAATTTTCATACATTAACCTATGAGAAATGGTCCCCCCAGACCAATTTTCATTATGAAATCTAGCCTCCCCCCACCACCCGTTCCAACATGAAAAATGTTACACACCTTACGCAAAATTCAATCCCACATTTTTTCCCCCCAGACAGTTTTTCATAGCTTATTTGTATGGGTGGATAGGGGGTATTTTTCATTGGCTATCATGGGTTATCCTATGAAATATGGTCAGTCTCTTACTGTCACGGAACTAACGGTCCCACCCGCCGGTGATCGTTTGTCATAGATTTTAAATATAGCCCCACAACACATTTCTTAAGAAATGTCCTTCTATTATTTTGCTGATTTAATTATGTATTAGCCTTTGGTCTTACCAAATACTACAGATAACTAAACACTGCATATCACATTCTGACATGTTTCCAACTATTAGCAATTCATTTTAGTCTACATTTCATCACAACCAGGCTGGTTTTGTTGCGTTTTGGGATAATTGAGTATTATGAAAAGCATTTTGCGGTGGTATATTAACATCTGCACAAACAATAAATAAATATGTATTTCTCATATGTTGTTGCTTACTCAGTCGGGGGGGGGGGGGGGGGGACAGAAAAAAAACGAATCTTGCAAAGTTATATCTTAATTTTAAACCATGAAAATTAGTCAGAGGCAGGGCACTATGAAAATTAGTCTGGAAGGAGCATTTGCCAGAGGGGACCATTTTTCGTTTGACACCGCTTTGTCTTGGTACAATATTATCCCTGTGAATGTATATGGCACAATTATAAAAAAGCCAGACTCTCTACATGAGCTAAATAATTATTGTCATTTCACATTTTTTCTTTGACCTGTGACAGTTTTGCTATTCTTAGTTTTGCTTAAAGAACAAGCATGCTGCAATAGTAAATCTCAAACACTGTTTCGCTGAACAAGCCCTGGGTTGTGTACATGTGACTTCATGGTATTCTTGTCTGGTATGTGTGTTTTGACAAGCTCTGCATTGCGTATGTGCAACAGAGGGAGATACTTTTCTTGGTGCTTGTAGAGAACTGGAATATGATTAGTTTCACATTGCAAGAAGTGACAAACATCCAAGCAAACTGAGATGACCATTTCAAGTGATCTCAGTTGACTCGGTTTGATGTGCATCACGGTGTGATTACGTGGTTCTCGGAGATTTCACATATATTTCAAAATGAATGGAACTGCACTTCAATGAACATCAAAGAGTAACCCCAACTAGATGTGAAAGTGCCCTTATCGTACACAAATTGTGCTTTGTGTAGGGCCGACACTTTTCTTCTGCAGTGGCTACCCTTATAAAAGTTTACCACAGTAATGTTGCAGTGTTGCCATGCCTTTCCCATGATTACTATGCATTTACTAAAGTTTTACCATGTTTATTTTTATTTTTATTTGCTTTACCATACCTCTCTGGGCTTTGCAATGCTTGTCTATGCTTTAGCATGCTTTCACTATATTTAATACACTGCTATGCTTTTACTATGGGAAACTTTTAAAACGGTCCAGAACTCTGGTAAGATTAAGTTATACTGTCTGCCTTTTTCAATTAGCTTGCAAATAAGTGATTTTTTTCACTGCCAACAGTATTCCATGATTGCATAGTAATAAAGAACACTCAAGGCTATACATTATCTGTGTGATAAAAGCGAGGCAGAAAGTGACTAAGATTACTGTTTTGTGCACCCCTCTATATTGATTGTTAAATTCCTATTTGTGCTTTTTTTTTTATATTCCTTGTAGAATCAAGGAAGTACATAAACGAGCTGGTAGAGCAGGCAGCTCTGCACTTCATCATCACTGGAAGTGTCAGTGACAACAAGTAGATTCTCACAGCACATCCTCCCTCTGCAGATCCCAAGACTCGCCGTCAAGGTCAGATATCAACTCATGGCCCTGGTAAACAGACGTGAACCAGGCAATGAAAGAAGCCTTGTGTTTAAGCTCATGTCTGCTTAGTAAAGTATTTTGCCTTTAATTTTCTTTTTTAAAGCTGAAAGAAATCTACTTTCTCAATAGTGTGTAATTATTAAGAATAATTTATTTACCCGGGACCTTTTAATTAGGTTTAACAACATTAGTCATTGGTAAATGATCAGGAAGAAAATACCAAATAGTAGAAATAGATAGCTGCTGTAGAAATTGTCTTGTATTAAAGCTGTAAAATAGAAAGAAAGGATTATAAGAAGGGGGTTTGTGGATAAAAGTATATAATGCTGATACATTAGCTTGGGAGTTATATTTGAGAATCATTACCTAGACAATACATGCTTTTCTTTAATGAATCTGTTATTTTATAAAGCAAGGTCATTTTTAAATTTCAGTAACTATTTGGTAGTACGTGCGATATGGATATAAAACACTTGTTTGGGTTCTCTTGAGTATTGCGTTCAAAAAATGCAAATCAATCTATTTAAGCATTGCATCTTTCCAATAGCTGTATTTTCAAAACTATTTTGTTAGGAATGCAAAGTAAATGCATACTGTACATTCAACTTGAAATGTAAAGAAAAAGTGATGACCGTTTTAAAAACTGCGTTTGTGACTCCCTTTTCAATTGTTGTGACTCGCATAATTCCTACATCCAGGAAATCAGAAGTTATGAGGTCAGTTTAAAATTACATTTCAGAAGCTGCATCTAAAATAATTGAACCCCAAGTGAATGTCCCATAAAATTTGTGGCACAAGGTGTTTTGTGTTTTTTTTTTTTTTTTTTAACTAAACTGTGCTTTTAATTTATTCACCTCACCAAGGGCACTGGAACTAGGGGTGCTGGGGGTGTGGCAGCACCCCCTTGGCTTTGCATGGCTTCCATCATATAAAGGGGTTACAGTTTTGTTCAATGACTTTCAGCAACCCCACTTTAAAAATTGTTCCAGTGCCACTGCACCTCTCTGATTTCCTCTGCAGATGAAAGTTGTGCCAAAACTGAATGAGGAAATGTCTGTGACTGTTGAATTTACAAATCCTTTGAAGAATAACCTGGAAGATGTTTCCATACACCTGGAGGGGCCTGGGCTGATGAAAACCAAAGTGAAGATGCACATGTAAAAAACACTGCTGTGCACAAATTTTGTATATACTATTTGGTGGTTGCAGCTGAAGAGGACCACATTCTCGGGAGCTGTGTAGGTTGGGGGGATGACCTAGACAAACAAAGTTGAATTTCACCAATGGTACACCTTTCAAAAACTTTTTGAAGTTCTTATAAGTATATAGATATATACTATATCTATATCTATATCTATATATATATATATATATATATATATATATATATATATATATATATATATATATATATATATATATATATATATATATATATTATATGCCATATTATATATATATATATATATCTATATATATATATCTCGGTGGCAGCTCAGGAATGTCAGTCATCATGTCTTTTTCAATTGATAACATGGCTAATGCATTTGATCGTTCGGTTTTCATACTGTTTCTCAAGAAGGTTTTTATCCATTTCAGTGTTGAAGCACCTTTATGCCTCTGCTGTAGTCATTAGAGTGGTAATAATTATCTTTAGCAGTTTTGTAATCTCCAGAAATGTTTTCTCCAAGTTTGTTACATATCATCAGTTCAAGCATACTTAATGCATTTTCAGCACTTTTAAAATCTTTAGTTTCATACTGTTTAAGTCAATGCATAAAGAGGTCTTTCTAAGTATTGGATATGCTTGAACTGTTTCTTCTAGTACACTGTCTGGGAAAGCTACCTGATACTCATCAAAACGGTCACTCTGCAGCAATTTTGCAGCAACAAGGGGCTTTCTGAAGGCAACCCGTTCCTTGGCATGAGAGATAATGATGTCGCAAATTTTCAAGGCAGCTGTTTCACAATCTTCAATGGTATTTGGACCTCTTCTTTTTCACATTGGTGGAAGGTTCTCAGGGAGGCTGGATTCTAATGTTCCAAAAGATGCTTGGATGTCCTGAATGCTTTCAACAAATTAAGTGACCGCTGCATTAGAACATAAGAGCATAAGAAAGTTTACAAACGAGAGGAGGCCATTCGGCCCATCTTACTTGTTTGGTTGTTAGTAGCTTATTGATCCCAGAATCTCATCAATCAGCTTCTTGAAGGATCTCAGGGTGTCAGCTTCAACAACATTACTGGGGAGTTGGTTCCAAACCCTCACCATTCTCTGGGTAAAAAAGTACCTCCTATTTTCTGTTCTGAATGCCCCTTTTTCTAATCTCCATTTGTGACCCCTGGCCTTGTTTCTTTTTTCAGGTTGAAAAAGTCCCATGGGTCGACATTGTCAATACCTTTTAGAATTTTGATGTTTGAATTAAGTTGCCGCGTAGTCTTCTTTGTTCAAGACTGAACAGATACAATTCTTTTAGCCTGTCTGCATATGACATGCCTTTTAAAACCGGAATAATTCTGGTCGCTCTTCTTTGCACTCTTTCTAGAGCAGCAATATCCTTTTTGTAGTGAGGTGACCAGAACTGAACACAATATTCAAGATGAGGTCTTACAAATGCAATTACAAATTGTACAGTTTTAACATTACTTCCCTTGATTTAAAGTCAACACTTGTCACAATATATCCGAGCATCTTGTTGGCCTTGTTTATAGCTTCCCCTCATTGTCTAGATGAAGACATTTTAGTCAACAAAAACTCCCTAGGTCTTTTTCATAGATTCCTTCTTCAATTTCAGTATCTGCTATATGATATTTATAATGCCCTTTTTATTTCCTGCATGCAGTACCTTACACTTTTCCCTACTAAATGTCATTTGCCATGTGTCTGCCCAGTTCTGAATTTTGTTTTGATCATTTTGAATGACCTTTGCTGCTGTAACAGTGTTTGCCACTCCTCCTATTTCTGTGTCGTTTACATGCATTTCCTTGAATCCCAACTGCGTTCAATTTGAGAATTAATCTTTTGTGTGGGACTTTGTCAAAAGCTTTCTGGAAATCTAAATAAACCATGTCATATGTTTTTTTGTTTTTGTAATTTTGTTTCTGATACTTCTAGCATTTAGATAAATACATTTAATGGTTGTCTTACCTGAATTGTAGTCCTTGTTTTGATGCAGTCTCCCTTCTGTTTTTTTTTGTTGATTTCTCCCCCCTTCCTTTCTAGTTTAAATGCTTCTGAACCTGCTTCAGGATCTTTTCTCCATTAGCATCAACAGATGTGATGTTTCTTGCCTAAAGTTTCCCATAAACAAGTACAAGAAGTACAGCAACTCTGTCACTCAGGCTATGGCAAAAACCATTTTCTTCTCTGTGATGATGTCAAAGTCTCCTGAATCACTGATTGTTTGAGAACACTCCAGAAGATGTTCACGCTGTTCAAACGCTGTCCTCACTGCTCGACTATGAAAATTCCACCTGGTTTGAGGAGCAGTTGGAAGTCTTTTCTTTACGACTTCATCCAAAACAACAGTTTTGTTTGGAGAGTGAGAAAAAAATGTTGAAAAACCAGAGGAAAAGAAATTCTGAAACTTGACTTGCTGCTTGACCCATTATTAGATTTAGTTGATGGACATAGCAATGGACATAATGTGCATCTGGATATTTGTCCCTTACAAGCTTTTGGACCCCACCAGTCTCACTACGCATTACACTAGCTCCATCATAGCTTTGTGCAATTATTTTAGCCTTTTCACTTTCTTCTGTGAATATGGAATCTATATGTTGCATAACAGCAGTGGAAATATCTTCAGCATTTCCATGTTTCAACTAAATGAACCCAAAACAACACTCAACAACACGTCCAGTTTTGGGAACAGTGTACCTAAAAACTAGTACACTTTGCGAAATATTTGTAATGTCACTGGTTTCAACCACTTGAATAGTAGCATAATCAGTCTGTTTCAGTTCTTTTCACAATATTTTCCCTGCAGCCTAGGAGTTCATTTTGAACAGTCTTTAAGGTGCCTTTAAAGACGGTGACCATTTTTAAGTGTGTTTCCATGGCCTGTTCAATCTTTGAAACAAAATCTACCAGTTCAAGAAACACACCAGGATTAGATGTTTCATCATAACCTCATAGGGCCAATTCAAAAGCTCCACAGAACCTTATGCACCGTCTAAGTATGTGTCGGTTTTTAGACACTTCTTTATTGTGCTTCTTTATGGTGTTTCGGTAAGCACTGCTAAGCTGGACAGCAATATTCACTCTACCTAACATACCTAGATGCATTTCACATGTTTTATGAAACCTCATGCTTTTTTTGATTTGGAGGACAGATGTTGCAGGTCTGTAACTCCAGCTCTTGACCATGCTGCATCAGTGTCACCCCGAGCCTTAGCAAAAAGGAGACAAGGAAAGCAAAACAGTGCATTGTGGCTTTCACTTGCACAACCCCATGGCCTCGGCTTATACCAGGACTTGTTAAATGTTCGAGTGTGTGCTCGTCCTCTGTCACTGTTCACCTGCACTGATTTTAAAGGAGGTCTGCTGGGCCCCAACCTTTTGATTTGGAGTTTCTGCACTTCCTCCAGTGTAGCAAAATTATTTGCTAATAGAAATTCTACTGTATTCATGTCTTCCTAGAATATTAAAACCTGGCAATATATATATATAATAAAAAAAAAAAAACATGAAATGTACTGAAGTTTAAGGTCTCCCTAAATCCAAATTCAGGAAAACGTAATAATAATAATAATAATAATAATAATAATAATAATAATAATAATTGTATTGAAATACTTAATGACTTAAACCAATGCACCTCAAGAACAGGAAACAATAAAACCTTAAATGGAGTTCCTAATTAAGGGCAATGAATGAAAAAAAAATTATTCAACAAGTAGATTTAAAAAATGTATTTTCAGGAAACAGTAAATAATTAAGAAGAAATAAGAAATGGAGTTCAGAGAAAAACCTGCAAGTTTTTCAGAGAACTCTCGGAAATACTGAACAGCAGGCCAGAGATAAACCCACCACGGATCTTGGATTCAATGGGACCTACGGCGAGCTCCAGCCTGGTAAATAGCAATGGGGAATGCACTGAATACACCGACACTTTTGATGATGATGATGCTGGGTCAATCATGAATGGTAAGTATTTCTTCATTGTACAGCTTTCATTAAAATGATAAAACTTATATATATATATATATATATATATATATATATATATATATATAGGTTTTTCTCTGAACTCCACTCAAAAGAACGTATCTGATAGCCCCTTGCACCACAGAGATAACACCGACATAAAGGAGATATATAATGCATACAACGTTGCATATTCAGCCATTAATATAATTCTCTGTATTGTGACTAATGTAATGTACACGTCCTTGTTTGCTGCATTTACGCATGATCCAACACGATAGTTTCTTTCCACAGTAACCGACTACACTGTCAACACACGCCTTTATCCTATCTTATGCAATAAGTATAGTACCAACTGTGCTGCAAAAAATAAGATTGCCATATTTATGTTTGCAAATTTCCCAGATCAATCTCTTACATTGACCTCCAGGAATGCGGTGTTCACGTCACTGTTTACATTCTCGACAAGCACTTTTCGACAATTTAGGCTTCCTTTTCAGAAACATATGTGAACGCACTTAGGGCCCCTAAAACCTTAACAGTGAACGGAAATTTTGAGGCGGCCCAGAGACGGCCCAAGGCCGGCTCAGTAAGTGTGAATGGGGTGTGAGAGACAAAGTTTTGTGCAGTTTGTACTTGGCCTTGGTTATCTTGACACATGCGCACTGATCACTGTGTTCGCTACCAGGCTGCACTCCATCCAGACCTTTTTAAATCAATCATAACCAGTCCTGGTTGATGGTTGGTTGCTACTGTGCATGTGCACGGCGGGTTTAGCTGTTCGCATTTCAAAACGAACACAGCCCGTCTTCAGTCTATTAAACAGACTGGATGAGATGCATTGTTGATGTGCCAGTATCACGTGAGTGGGGGAAATGAAACGCACGTCACCCAGATGATGGGAAGCTCAATTCATTTACAAAAATGCGGGGGGTTTGGCGAACATGCAAACACTAAAACCAACCGCTACTGATTGATTTTATATATATATACAGTACCAGTCAAATATTTGACTACACCTGCTTGAGACCAGGTTTTTCATGATTATCTATACTTTTAACTGTATAAACTTGTCTATAAACACTTAATATTTCATTATATGATAGTGTACTTATATACGCTGATAATCATAAGTGTCAAGTTCAATGAAATGGTCACCCAGAGCAAGGGGATTTCAGTCTGAAGCCCAAGTCAGTTAAAAGGTCTGAAATGTGTATAACACAGTGTTAGAACACTGGCCTAAGCATAAAAGTGTCTTTGTTAGATGTTCTCTGAGTTAACTAGCATGTTACCTAATTAACCTTTTCTCACCAATTATTGTTAACAGGTGAGGGCCCATGATTGCTATAAAAATAGGTAGCATAGGCACAATTTTTCATTCCTGAATGTAAGGGAGCAGAAAATGACAAAATATGCTCAGTTAAGCAAAGAAATTACTTTAAGAAATTAAGGCCAATCTTTAAGACAAATTGCAAGAACTTTGCAAGTGTCTGTAATTGCTATGGCCAAGACCATCAAACAATTTGAAGAAACTGGCACTCATGACGACCGAACAAGGTCAGGCAGGCCAAGGGTGACCTCAGAATCAGAGAACAAGTTCATTCGAGTCACAAATCTGCAAAACCGGCAATTAACTTCCTCTGAAATACAAGCTCAGCTAAATGCTACTAGAAGTACAGATGTTTCAACATCAACTGTTCAAAGGAGATTACGTGAAGCTGGCTTAACTGGAAGAATTGCTGCAAAGAAACCATTGTTAAGAGTGCATAATAAGAGAAAGAGACTTGCCTGGGCCAAAAAACACAGAAATTGAATGTTTGAGGAGTGGAAGTCGGTCTTTTATGGACCAATGAGTCAAAATTTGAAATATTTGGGTCCAACCGCCGAGTATTTGTAAGACGCAGAGAGGGTGAGCGCATGAGTTCTGCATGTGTGGTTCCCAATGTCAAGCATGGAGGAGGCAGTGTCATGGTCTGGGGTTGCTTTTCTGGTGACAGAGTTGGTGATCTTTACCAAGTCCATGGCAAGCTCAACCAGCATGGCTATCATAGTATACTTCAGAGGCATACCATTCCATCAGGATTACAGCTAGATGGGCAGTCCTTCATTCTTCAGCAAGATAATAACCCGAAACATACCTCAAAGTTGTGCAAGAACTATCTGGTGAAAAAAAAAAAAAGTGAAGGACAACTCAATCTAATGACCTGGACTGCTCAGTCTCCAGACCTCAACCCCATAGAACTGGCATGGGACGAACAGGACAGAAAAGTCAAAGTAAAGCTACCCACAAGTGCCCTACATCTGTAGGAATTGCTGCAGAAGAGTTGGGAAGACATGTCGGGTGATTTCCTGCTGAAACTTGTTAACCGAATGCCTCGTGTTTGTGAGGCTGTTATTAAGGCAAAGGGTGGCTATTTTGTGGAATCCAAGATTGAGACAATTTTCAATTTTCTTAAACATTGCTTTGCTATGCCTTTTGTTTTGTATATTGTAACATGTGTTTTCATTTTCAAGTATTTACAGAAACGTATACGACGTAAAACAATGTCAATTATGAAAAACACCTAGTTTCCAGCAAGTGTACTCAAACTTTTGACTGGTAGTGTGTGTGTGTCTGTATGTATGTATGTATGTATGTATGTATGTGTGTGTATATATGTGTGTGTGTGTGTGTGTGTGTATATATATATATATATATATATATATATATATATATATATATATATATATATATATAATACACACACACACAGACAGTGAAAAAAGTATTTGCCCCCTGTCTGATTTTCTGCATTTTTGCACATTTTTCACATTGAATTTGGTCAGATCTTTTTGTGGGTTATAAAGTCTGAGAGAAAAAAATGACTTATTTTATTTGTTTGATGTGCAAGGTAATCAAACATGCAATCTTCAGGTGTGAAAAAGTTATTGCACCCTCTAGTTAACTCAACCCAATTAAAGGGATAATTAGAGTCAGCTGTTTGAATACTTTGGTTAACAATCAGGCCTGATTTGCCAGCCCTGCCCAATATAAATCCGATTAAATTTGGCCCTTACCATCAGAGTGAAGTTGTCATCACACAGGTTCTAGAGGCAGATCATGCCACAATTAAAAGACATTCCTGAAGACCATCCGAAAAAAAAGTTATTGATGCCTATCAGTCTAGAAAGGGTTACAAAGCCATTTTTAAGGCTCTGGGGCACTACCAAACCACTGTCAGGGCCAACATCCAGGGATCTGCAGGCCTCTCTTGCCTCGGCTAAGGTCAGTGTTCATGACTCCACCATCAGAAAGACACTGGACAAAAATGGGATTCATGGTAGAGTACAAGGCGGAAACCATTGCTCCTAAGAAGAACATGAATGCTCGTCTGAAGTTTGCCAAAAAGCACCTGGATGATCCTCAGAGCTCTGGAACAATATTCTATGGACAGATGAGTCAAAAGTGGACCTTTTTGGCCAACATGGGCCCCGTTATGTCTGGCGAAAACCAAACTCTGCATTCCACAGTAAGAACCTTATACCAACGGTCAAGCATGGTGGTGGTAGTGTCATGATTTTGGGATGCTTTGCTGCATCAGGACCTGGATGACTTGCCATCATTGAAAGAAGATGATGATCATTGAAAAATTCTGCTCTGTATAAGATAATTCTACAGGATAATGGATAGTGTGTGTGTGTGTGTATGTCTGTGTGTATATATATATATATATATATATATATATATATATATATATATATATATATATATATATATATATACTATATATATTATATATATAATACAATATGTGTGACAAAGTACTGACCCAAAAAGGCGAACTTAAGCACAAATCAGTTAGAGAAGAGAGACAACACATAATAATATCACAGTTAATCAGGACAGTGCCTGTTTGTTTATTATCTCCATGGTCCCAGGAAGATGGGTCATCAGATTTGATAGCAAAGTCGATACACAAAGAAGGTTTTCATACAAATAGGGTCTTTCAGTTGGCAGAGTAGTCCAAACAATCATACACAGTTATTCAATAATTCTCAGTTCAGTAATTCTCCCTTCCACACTCCGATCCAGCAAAGCTGTCTCACCTCCAAACACACACACACACACACACACACATATACTTTCATGAGGTTTTAGCTGTCCCTTGAATACAGGTGGCTGGGGTTTTTGTGAATTTGTCGGCCATTTTGTGTTAAGTGGTCAGCTATTTTGTACGATGACACAACCCTGACAAAATGTCCACCCGCACATGCCTCCCATTGATTACCTCATTAAGAACCTGACAGTCACTATATATATATATATATATATAATATATTATATATATATATATATATATATATATATATATATATATATATATCTACGACCCTGTTTACACTGGATTTTCATGTTCTTATATTCACTTATAATTTATATATTGGTTTGGATATTTGTTTGTTTTCAGTACACAGGCAGAGACAGCATAGCAGTAGGGGCAGGAGGCGTAACCCCTGTGTGTGAGCCTTTAATTTACAACAAGACATTAAAGTAGAAAAATATCACAGATGTAGAGAATACGTTGTGTAGGACTTACTTTATCCCAGTGAATTAACTACAGTCAGCACTCACATATCTGACCCTACAAAATGTTGACTTCAGTGACAGTTAAATGCGTGTGACACATAACTGATTATTTCATTTTGGCCCGTTCCAACCCTTGTATCTTTATCTGTGTTTTAAAATAAGTAGGCTTCCATTTCTGAATTAAAATACATCTTCTATTAAATATAGTACTATATTGGTGTTGTTGGTACACTACTATATTTTTAATAGAAGTATTTTAATACAGAACAATATGATTCTAAAAATATCACTTGCCAAAGATGACTGGACGCGTGGACTGTAATACAGTACATACTTTTAAATATGGTGTGTTTTGCAGTATGTAAAATTCCTCGTTAACAACCCAAAATGTTACCCAAGCACAGAACTTCATGAAACTTTGGAAGCTTTTTGGCAATCTTACTGTAATTAATCCAAATACAGAAATAAACACTGCAGAGCAAAACGTGAGCCAGCCATGAATTATCTCTACAGTTTACCAGCAGACAGAGATGAGGCCAGCTAAACTTTAATTGTGCTGTACTTTCGAGTGACTCTAGATAAACTTGTAATTTGTTAAGGTACAGCATTTTCAGCCAACCCTGAATGTGAAAATTGTATTTGTTATTTTCCAAGCATAGTGTTATTTTAATTTTAGCAACATGGTATGTTCCTGTTGATGCTTTAAACAACAGTAAACGATTCCATAAACTTTTAATTACTGAAAAAACTGGATTAGAGGTACTAAATAAAGTATGTAATTAAACTACGAAAGCAAAATCCTTATAAGAGGTATGTTTTTGTTTTGTTTTGTTTTTTTTCCAGCCTCACGCACATCTGTTCATCTTTGGGGAAATGTATAACCCATAATGTACCTTTGGTTTCAGGAACAACACAGTTAAATCTGTTTTTATCTGAAAGTAAAACCCAAAAGAGTTTCGTGTTGAAACCCTAAAAGCTTACCATGGTATTTTTGCATGGTGTTTTGGATAGTTTTACCATCCTTTTCCCACTAGGCATTTACCATATCTTATCAGTTTTTTTTTTTTTTTTATATATGGTTTACCATATCGTGCTATTCTTTACAATGCATAGGGGAGACCCAGGCTGGTTGTCACACTTTATTATTTTCCTCAATCTGGTGACATGCTGTGAGGGTCTGTTCCTCGTTATATTGAAGGATAACTCCTCACATACAAATTGATGTTTTTTTATTTCAGCATAACTTCATGCCAAATATGATATTTAGACAGCTGAAAATGTGCCGGTCACCTGTGACAACCTGCCCCAGACTGGGGTTGGTTGTCACAAGGTATGTTCTTGCTTTTACAGTAGACAATAATGCAACATTTTTTTTTTTTTTTTTTTTTTTTTTTTTTTTTTTTTTAAATAACAAAGTTTCTACTGTGTACAATGACAGAAACAGTTGTATTTTTACTTTTTATGTGAACATAAAAAATACAGACCTATGTATATTTGAAATGTTGACCCATGCTACAAAATAATACCACAGCCTCCACAGAGGACAAACAGTAAATAATTTAAATAAGCATTACAGGGTGACATATCCCACATTTTGGTGTTCTATAGGATTTGCATGAGACAACCAACCCCCAAAACTATGTGACAACCTGCCCCAACCAGACTTTACATGATAATTTAATTCTCTCAATACTACTGGGAGAACCTACTGGTGTTGTTTTTTACACCAAAAGATAGCCAGTATCTGGTTCTATTCAACATGGCCACCAGATCAAACAAACTCCAATACTATTAAGAGTTATAACATAAATAACAAGATGTGGATTTTTTACTTTGTGTATGAAAAAAATGAAATATATGCTAACCTTTGTTAGATGGAATTGACCTCAAATTACAAGATGGTTGATTTGCAGAGAGTAGAACACACATTTCACTGTTAGTATCACCTGTCTGCGTCATCTACTTTCATAGCTATGAGCACTGTGACAACCAACCCCAGTCTGCCCTACAGGTGTTTTACCGTGTTTTCACTATGCTTTTTATAATTTGCTGTGCTTTTACTGTGGTTAACTTTTACAAGGGAAATGCCGCATTTGACATTTTAGACAGTAACATTTCTTCGTTCGGTGTAAAGGTTTAAATTCCTTCTTCATATATTAGTCTACATCCAAAACCCTTGTGAGGTTGTCACTGTAGTTTGGAAATTAATACAGTTCTAGAATCCTAAAATCTATTTAAAGACGTTAACATACACTACAGCTGCTGAGCTGAATCAGCCGTGGGAGTCTTCAAATACTACTTCGCAGAGGTTGTAAAGATATATTTGAAACTGCGAAGTCGTGACTGAGGAACAGTAGGCTAATATATTAGTTTTATGTGAAGCAACCAAACTTTTATTCATGCGCGTTCTGACTGGAATGGCCACACGCCTGCACACGCTCAACAACCCAAACATCTACTTATTTGGTTTTATGTCTTCTGTTTTGTATTAGAAACAGTTGCAACTAGTGTCTGAATTTTCCATCAACTGACAAAGACCTGTGCTTCCAATTGTTGAAACTTACCGTAGTTGACTTTTTAACGGGACATAAATGTCTATAGGCTAGGTTTGACTTAAAGCACTTTACTACACTTTTTAATTTGTTCAATGCTATGAATTGCCACAAGGGGGCAGAAATTAACTGCGAAACAAGGTAAGTTTTTTTTTTTTTAAATGGTACTGACCAAAGTGCAGATACCGTTTGTTCTTTTCCAGACTACTTTGCAGGAGTTTTTCGTTTTTAACAGGAGATTTTATGGATTTTTGATTGTTTTATTTTTGTAAGTTGAGATTGTTTTTGCAAATAAGGCTTACAGCACTTACAGTGATCACTGCATGTATTAACAAATAATATTCTGGTCTCTACCTCCTGTACCAGGTTGGGTTGCAAATCATTTTGCAGACCAGATTGGGGCTTAGTGCCTGCGTCCTCTTTTATTTAGCCAGGGTACCTAATTTTTAAAAACCCAAAAGCCAGATCGATTACACAACTAGAAGAGACTTGTTCCTTTCCTCTGCTTAGTTGTAGTGATGGGCTGGAACAAAAAACAAATAGACATAAAGGACAGAATACGATCTATAACACGTGTTATTTAACTGTAGTGTGTGAGTGTGTTTTCTTTTGTGTGTGTTTGTAATTATACAATTAATAAGCACTTCATTTGATGCAGTTGTCCTTTCCGTTAGGTTGTATGCAATTTCGATAAAATACCACATTTTGTTAATGACAGATGGACCCTTTTTTGGCATATAGGCCTACTATTACAGTTATTAAAAACAGACCACGGTTGGCATACGACCTTCTGAGAATTTTGCCCAAAGTGTTAATTTTAACACTGGTAAGTGGGAATGGGAAAAACATTATATGTGAAGTTTGCAATACTGTTATACAATAAATATGTAATGCTGAAGATGATATTGATGTGTCATGCTTTTCAATTAGTGTTGGCTTGTCTGAAACACAAGTGTTTTGCATGTGTCTGTAAAAGTCCTTTACACAAACAGCTTATACGATTGTCCCAGAGCCATCCATCTAAATGCCTATTATTCTGCAACTACTTTAAATGAACTGTCAGGGGACCTAATTACACAGCAGTTGTGCGGATATGTGTGGCTGAGGGGCAGATCTTTTCTTCCTGGACCTAGCAAACCGATTTCACTCGTTTCTTTCAAAGGATTTCCCTTCAGAGGTCGGGAAATTTTTAGTATTCTGTGGGACTTTCTGCGAGAAACCGTCTGTGGCTTTCTCTGGGCCCAGTTGATGTCACAGCAGGGGTGAGGGATTCCTTTCTGAAATGTGAAGTGGGGTCATTCATCCTCATCCTTTTCTGCTCCTCAGTTTAATCAATTATTTATTAAAACTTAAAAAATCTAAAATACCTTGTCTCAGTGTATCCCTCAGGTGAAGTTATGCATTTGCTAATGAAGTAGTTCTATCTATCTATCTATCTACTCTTGATGTCTGGCTGTCGCTGTGTGTGAGGGGAGTGCTTGCAGCGTGTGTGTACAGTGAGGAGCTCAACGTGAGTGAGGGGTTTTCGCCCCTGTTATTTTCTCTTTTTCTTTTTCATGTTTCATCTTTTATTTCTTATGTGTTAGGTTTTTTAAAACAAAAAAGGTTTAATAGTTGGGTCTTTAATAATTTTCGTACATGATGGCCAAAGTCTTATTAATCCCGAGGGGGTTCAGTTTCTAACTTTGAAAATATAACACAGAGAAATAGCATAAAAGTTGTAGTAGATGTGTCTGTCCCGGTTGAGAAATGTGTGTATGAACTTGGAAAGGTAATTGGGTGTGAGAATATCAAGTCTGTGTCACATATGAATAAGGTTGTAGTAGTATTTCTGAGTAATGAAATATTAGTTTCGGAAATGGTTCAGCAGGGTTTGGTTATTAATGGAGTGTTAGTGTCTGTTCTGCCTCTTGCGGCTCCCACCAGGAAAATAACAATTTCAAATATTCCGCCTTTTCTGAAAAATGAACTTAGAGAGAGAGAGCTAAGCCATCATGGTCAAATAATGTCAAGTATTACAATGATTCCTCTGGGTTGTAAATCCTCAGAGTTAAAGCACGTAGTTTCTTTCAGAAGATAGTTATATATGCTTCTGAATGATCCGACTGGAGAGCTAAATGTAGTGTTTAGGTTTCGGGTAGATGGTAGCAAATATGTAGTGTTTGCTTCTTCTGATTTAATAAAATGTTTTAAATGTGGCCCTAAAGGGCATATTGCAAAGACCTGCAAGACTGTAGGAGAAACTAAAAGCAAGGGGGAAGAAGCCATTGAGGTGAGAGAGAGCGCAGCTGAACCGGAGAGTCAGGTTGATGGTCCTTCGGATCACAGTGCTGTAGATGGAAGAGCAGAGAGAGAGAGGCTGAAAAACTCCAACCTGGTTGAGCTGTAGGAATCGTCTGAAATAGACAGGAAGATGGGAGAAGCTGTGATTGAGGCTGAGGCTGGAGGGATACCTGTGATGGGGGTGTAGTTGACGGGCAGGATAATGAGAGGAGAGAGCAGATTGAGGAAAGTGCTGAGCAGAATGAGGGTAGTTTTAGTGTTAGAAGAGGAGATGGAAGTGGGTGAGTTTAAATTCCCCAAAGGAAAAAGAAAGGAAAACACAGCCTCATTTCTGATGATAGAGCAGCTGTATTGGGAATGGAGCAAAGAGAAAGAGATCAATTAAAAAATATAATAAGCAAAGTTCGTACCTCTCTAAAAAAGCAATGATGGATAAGTCTACACAAGCATTATTTATTTTTTATGTGCGCATTTTTATTGGTGTTTGTAAATTCCAGTGTATCTCTCCTTTAAACCCTAAAATGCAGACTCTAAACATAGGAACATAAAATATTAATGGAGGTAGAGATTGTGCAAAGAGAGCAGCTTTCTTTTGGTTTAAATATTCTGTTTAAATATTTAAACCAAAAGAAAGTTAATGTTGCCATGCTCCAGGAGACCCACACAGGTGACAATAATAAATCTGAATGGATTCAGGATTGGGAAGGGGAGGTTATTTTTAGTCATGGGACGAATGTTAGTGCTGGAATTGCCATATTATTTGCAAAGGGGTTTAAGTATGACTTTATCAATGTAAATGAGATCATTAAAGGGCGCTTGTTAAAAGTGCAAGTATCTGTAGAGGGTAGAAATTTAGTATTTGTTAATATTTATGCACCAAATGATGGGAGAGAGAGGGTGCTGTTTTTTCAGACTCTCAACAGAGTTATTGCACAGAGTCAGGCTGAAGAATTGGTTTTAATAGCTGGTGATTTTAATTGTACAGTTGACAACAAGCAAGACAGAAATGGCCCAGAGCCTCACCCCAGGTCAGTTAAGGAGCTGGTTACTGGTCTAACAGCAAAGAATATGGAGGATGTGTGGAAAGAAATGACTCCTGATGTGAAGCAGTATACCTGGGCTAAGGGGGTGATGGCAATATATGTTTAGCTCGACTAGATACATTTTCTGTCTTTAGGCATCAATTAAATTGTTATTCTAAATGTACTATTCATCCCACATCTATCTGATCATAGTTTGGTCAGTTTGAATATGATTATCCCTATTGCACGTGTTTATTCATCTTATTGGCATTTTAATACTAAACTTTTTAAAAAATAGCCATTTTTTAAAATGTTTTAGATTTGTTTGGGAGGTTGAGGAAGCAGAAAAAGGCGTTTTTATCAATAAGGCAATGGTGGCACGTGAGAAAAATTCAAACCTGACTGTTTTGTCAACAGTACACTATGAATGCTACAAAAAGCACTAGTGAGGCGATGAGAGAGCTGGAGGAGGAGATTACTGAATTCCATAATGCACTGGAGGCCACATACAGTGACAGGCTTTATCGAGACCTGAAGCTCAAAAAGAGTAGTTTGGCTGAGTTGCTGGACTCACAGGTACAGGGAGCACTGGTAAATTTAAGATTTTTAAAACTTTTTCAGATGGATGCTTGTCACAAAGACGGCTGCAGTGGGTGACGTCAGACCAGAAACAGGAAATAAACGACGAGAGAGGTGGAGTTTGTTGGAGCTGAGCGAATGGTTTCGCTCAGCATTTAATAAATGAACAGACAGACAGAAAATAAACGGTTGTAACAAACACAAAAACACAGGACACGGCACATTCACCAAAACAAAAGAGACAAACAAAACGGACTAACACTACACAAAACAAGGTGAGCAGATATTTTAACATTATGTTATTATTTTATTATTTATTACCATCTTCTCCAATCCCGTTCTCCACTCACCGAACACACAACCCAGAGTGGGTGAAAACATGTAGCTTTTATGCAGCTGTACCGAGACTCGATTGCTAATCAATCATTCAATTGGAGTCGCAGTACAACTGCACGGGAATTAATAAAGTGCAATTCTCCGTGCTCACATATTATTACGTTTTACTTGCACGTGAAGTGCTGTGCAATCCTTGTGACAAAATACAAATATTACATAATTTTAAACACTTGTGTTACACAGATCCGTTTATATCCCGTGTACCAATGACTATACACCAACATTAACACACAACATATAACAGAAAATACACACAGGGACGGGCACTTTGCCACATATATCCCCCCTTGTGCAAAACACACATGGCCTCAATGGCCACCTCCACCCTTAAAATCACAAAAGTCACTCAAAGTCCTGGGCCAAGAACAGGGGCTTTAAGGGGTTGATGGGCAGCAATGTTGCCAGTAGCCAGGCTGCTACTGGCCATGCTATTAGCAGATGTGCTGACAGTAGGTCGAATCTCTCCTCCCGCTGTACCACTGGCAGCAGAGACATGCTGACAACTCCCAGACAGAATCCTTCAGCCGGGGCAAGTCCAGCAGCAGAAAAGCTGCTGGGTTGGTGGTCTCCAGACTTCCCCCAAGATCTCCGCAAGCGAAACTGCTGCGGGGGAAGGTGGTCTCCTAACCTCTCCCCCCTTTATAGCCGGCAGCTCCCTCTGGGGGGACTCCAGCCCCCAGAACTTCTGCAGTGAAATTGATGTAGGGAAAGGTGGTCTCCTGACCTCTCCCCCCTTTTTCATAGCCGGCAGCTCCCTCTGGTGGGTCTTCGGCCACACTGACCCCTGCGGCCAAGCAGAGCTGACCGTGACCCTTGGCGAAGCAGTTCCAGCAACCCCAGGGGATCCGGAGCGGCTGGAAACCCCAGGCAATGCGGAGCAACAGGCAACCCCAGGTGATGCAGAGCAACAGGCAACCCCAGGCGATGACAGGTTAGGGTTAGGGTTAGGCGAAGTGAGACAAGCATCCTTGGGTGAAGCAAGGCAGGGAATCAGGACAAGCTGGGGTGTGGATGTTGGCCCTCTTCTCAGCCACTGCGGCCAGGCGGTTCTTCCGGGTGCTTCCCTCAGCAGCCTATGCAAGGCTGTTAAGGTGGTGGCCTATGCAAGCCTGTTAAGGTGGTGGCTTACGCTGATGATCTTGCTCTTAGTAACAAATAAGAAAGACATTCAGATCACAGAGGAGAGCTTGAGGGTATCAGAAAGAGTGTCCTCAGCTCGGGTAAATTGATACAAAAGTAATGCCTTTTTAATTGGAGAGTGGGAGGGCAGGAGACCACCAGATTTTTCATCAGGGCTTAAATGGAATAGGGAGGTTTTCAGGCATCTGGGAGTTTACTTGGGAGAGCAGGGACTGGCTAAAGAGAATTGGGAAGGAGTACTGGATCAGGTGAAAGGCTGATTGGATAAATGGTAGTGGCTTCTAATTAAACTTTCCTATAGAGGAAGAGTTTTAATTATTAATAACCTGGTCACGTAAATGCTGTGGCACAGATTAATGTGTGGGGATCCCCCTCTCTGCTGTTGGAAATTTAAAGATTACTGCTGAGCTTCTTTTGGGATGGGCTGCATTGGATAAAGCAGGAGGTGCTGTACTTGCCTGTAGAAGGAGGACAGGGACTGATGGACATAAGAAGCAGAATAACAACTTTTAGACTCCAGTAGCTTCAGAGGCTGCTGTACTTTCACAAATCATTACCCTGGAGAACAGTGGATTTTGCTTTCCTTCGTTTAGTAGGGAGGTTGAATTTTGATAGGCATCTGTTCTTATTGGATGTTGGAATGTTAAATTTCTCTGTCTTACCTGTTTTTTATAGGGGGATGCTGAATGCTTGGTAGGTTTTTAGAATTAACAGCAATGTGAAGTCTGTAGGGTTGTATTGGTTGCTTGACGAGCCTCTAATTTATAACTCAGCGTTAAAATGCAATCTTTTAGAATCAAAGAGTTTTGTTTTACTTTTAATTTCCAGTGGAGTAGTGAAGGTCAGTAATTTAATTAATTTTGATAACCAAGCCTGGAAAACTGCAGAATCACTAGTAAGTGAGCTGGATGTGAAGTCAGTGCATGTGATGGAGGGTTTTTTAGTGTAGCTTAAAGCTGTTTTGCCTGCAGAAGGGTTACAGCAGTTGAGTCAATTTTTCCTAGGAAAAAGCCAACTGGATATAGAACCGCCAGAGTTGGACCTGCAAATTGATCCTGCAGTAGAGTAGACCACTGATACCCTGGGGCAGATCCTAAAGTTTGGAGTAGAATATAAGGTTCACTTCAGGGGATGCAAAAAAAAAGATATGTATCGGATGTGTGTGAAAGTGTTGCATTTTCAAAAGTTGAAAAACTTGCTTGATATACATTGAAGAGAGAGAGAGGCTACAGGCAGAGGACCCCATCACACCTGCATGGAGGAATCTGTATGGATCACCAGTTCCTAAAAGAGTGGGGGATCTGCAGTGGAGAATATTGCACACCATTGTGGCCACCAACTCATTTCTCTCCATTATTCAGCCGGGAGGAGAAGATACGTGTCAATTTTGCTTGATTAGGGAAACGGTTTTTCATTGTTATTTGTTCTGTGGTCGGTTAAAGCCTTTGTTTGAGTTACTGTTTGAGTTATTTGTTTAGTGAATTGGATCTGAGTTTTACTCAAATTACTTTTATTTTTGGGGTGAAGAACACTAAAGGAAATAAAAACCTTTGTCAATTGGCAAATTTTCTACTGGGCCAGGCAAAAGTGGCAATTTTGAAAAGTAGGAAAAACAAAATCAATGGAGTTTTAACTGATGCGGTAGTACTTATTTTTAAAGTGTTGGTAACCTCAAGGATTAAAATTGATTTTACTTTTTATAAATTGGTGCATCAGCTAGAAATGTTTCAGACAATTTGGGCAATTGGGGAGGTGGTGTGTTTGGTGGAAGATAATACATTAAGAATGTGTTTGTAATTATTGTAGTAGAGAGTTTTGTATGGACATCTGTGATATTTATTTATTTTGTACTGTTAATATTAATTGATTGCAATAAATGATATTTTAAAATAAAAAATATATCTATCTATTTATCTATCTATCTATCTATCTATCTGTCTGTCTATCTTTATCTATCTATATAGAGAGATAGAGAGATATATAGAAAGCCACCTTTCATCGGCAGATACTGAGCGAGGCTGTGACCAGTGAAGGGTCAAGCGTCGTGTGCCCTGGGGACCGGGATTTCAACGGATGTGGAGATTTTGGTTTATTTGCACATTAATGACCTAGATCTGGATAACTCATGTGACGTGCGTATCTAGCGAGTAAAAAAAGAAGGAAAAAAATAATTCAATGTCATTCCTACGTCAATGAATGAATGTGGGCGTGAGACAGAACATCCTCGCCTTTATCAAATGGGGTGCACCATTTCACTCTACTTGCCTTCTCTCTCTCTGTGTGACTGTAAAATATTTACTGCTGGAAGTTGTTGGCAATGTCTCGTGTGCAGCATTTGCTTTAAAAATTCCTGTAAAGTATTTAAGATCTGCATACTCAAATGGTATTACTAAATGTAGGATGGGACTTACGTTGAACGGCAGATATATTTCACTGATTCTGGCAGTACAACTAGGTAAGTATGCTCTATGCATGGACCATAATACAGTTTTCAGCACTAACTACTGCGTATGTTCAAAACCATGCTGCGAACAATTTTTTTTTTTTTTTTATGTAATTGTAAATTGTAATAGTGTGTTCCTGAACTGTAATAATAATAATACAAATAAAATAAAATAAAAACTATGAAAAGACGTAATTTTAAGTAGGCTAATTACCGGTACTGGAAGCAGCTAGTTATTGACACGAATTCAATGGCATGTTATTGTAAACCATAGTTCTAAAAGGTTAATAGAATATTTTAATGATTGGTTGGTTGGATACACAGAATCGTCACCATGTCAGTTTCAGCAAGATAACTGGCTACATTCAGTATTTAAAGACACACTTGTATTTATGATGCGACATGCCTCAGACAAATTTTACACACTGACAAAACTCCTACTTATAATAAGATTCACGCAAGCTTAATATGTTCTGTTTTAAACTTCGATTCATTTTGGCAGCAGGGATATGTTACAGCTGCGACCGGTATGTACAAGATAATTATTCTAATACATGATAGCTATGGTTAAACTGTATTTATAAATATTACAAATGGAAAGTAGCTCACTGCATTCGCATCATCAGTGCAAATACCAGAGGAACAGACTTATGTAAATAATTCACACAAATCCATCGAAGTAATGATTAAACAAACCATTAGCGTACAGACTCCGTGGCTAAAATGTAGCAAATAACCAGAATCATTGTAATATTGTCTGTCGCTTTAATGTGACCATTTATTTTACTAATGTATGCTGTGCAAAATGCAGCATATCCCTAAACACGTTGCATTGGACGCCCACGTAGCGTCATATTTGTTTAGCTAAAACTAAAACGAAAACGGGTGAGACCCGTCAATAAGAATTTTTTTTCGTGAGGAATAATGGCAACGAATGGTTTGTTTCAGATACAAATCCCTTTGGAATAAGCGGCTAGAAAAACACCACACTGAAATTGAAATCTCAAGCATTCGGTTTATTAGAGATTTATTTTTGTCGTTTAAATTTTAGAGCATGCTATAGAACAGTCAACTGAAAATACGGAAAAGGATGACAGTGCCAATGATAAGTGTGAAAGCCAACCTTTAATTTGTAGCGTGAATGATAAATTAACCTTGATAGTTCTACTAAAGTGTGTAAATAGCATAATAAATAGCCTAATTAGTCTAAAAACAAACATAAAAATGTATTCCTTCCCTGTTGAGTTTATCTTGCAGGTAAGGATTTAGCTTGTTTACAGGTGAACGCATGGTCTTGATTATATCTATATATTTTCTTTTTTTAATATCATGAATTTTAAAACCTAAGGATTTAAAGCTGCAGTTTCTTCTCAACAAACCAGAGGCTACTGCATTCCAGTATAATTTGAATGTATAGGTCCGCCTTTGTTGTTTTACTGTAACAACGATTGCGTAAGATTACAACTTAATGTGCATATCCTGCCCATGGACCAATCTTTTCAACATGTGTGATCTTCTGTGTTGATTAATATGTTGTATGTTGTAGAGTATTATTGTAATAGCTTATGCTCTCGGTGGAATCTGTCTAATTGCAGACTCAGAAAACCTTACGTGAATCATTTAGTGCCAGGTATATAGCTAATTGTGTTTTTTTTTTTTTGTTTTGTTTTGTTTTTTTTTTTTTTTGTTTTGTTTTGTTTTGTTTTGTTTTTGTTTTTTTTGTTTTGTTTTTTTTTTTGTTTTTTTGTCAGCCAAGTATAATTTCAATTGTTTATCCATTTTGAAGTTCGTCAACTGCAAGCTTTCCGACATGGCTGAGTACCAGCATGTTTGGTATATTAACATGGTTTAATATACAGTGAACCGCGTTGAATTGGAAATAATTTCGCCTTTATCTGGGAGAGCGCTGTATTCTTAATAGTGGGTCTAAAGCGCTTGGTCTTGCTATCAACATATTTTTGGATTCTCAAGTTTCTACAATTTGTGTTGATCACAATAGGAATGATGCTTGTCTAAACTAGAAACACGAAATCAGTGGTGTTTTGTTCATGATTTTTGAACATTAGCTGGATCTGCGTCATTAAAATCTTAGCAAATGATTATATTCTGCATTTAAAGACCCCACGCGCGACATAGTAGCACATTGTGTTGTTGAATATGAGCTATTGTTCATAACATAAAATGCGGGTGGCAGTAAGATCCAGCCGTTTAAGCTATACTGTGTATTACAATAAGTAACATTTAGTACGTTTAATATGTTTTATTGTGTTTAAAATATTTTCGTGTAGTAAACCGAAACTGTAATTCTGCACTGATATGAATCGTACAAATTAGCAGAACGAGTAGAGTTCACAAAAGCATCTAAAAATATTGCAGCACCCTGCGGTGACCACTGGTTTTATGGCTTGATCAAGCAGGATGACTCAAAAGCAGTGAATGGCAGATGGTTACTTATTTTTAGCCATGTTTTTGCTTGATATGTGTTCAGAAACTCAAAATATAGGCGGAAATAGCATCATTGGTGAAAAATGATGTTTCAAGGAAGCAAACTCACAGTGCCGTCACTGCATGTTCTTGTTGACAAGCGATAGCTTGAAGTTACAATATCACATGTTACACTTCCATTAATGGAGGCGAAAGGTTTATGTCCCACCTAACATTTACGCATGCTGGGAAACAAAGCCTTATTTGTATTATTTATGACTCTATAAAAAAAAAAACAGAGAGAGAGAGAGAGAGAGAGAGAGAGAGAGAGAGAGAGAGAGAGAGAGAAATTGATGCATGATATAAATAAAAAACAGGATTATGTCACACAGGTAAGCCTATATGAAAAAAATCACCTATAATGAGAGATACAGTTAAATAACGGGTATGTTTGGTATCTTTTCTTCCTTGATCTATAAACAGAATCAACTTATTGATCACGCATACCAAGCACGAGTCTAATTCACTTCACTTACACGAGGATTGATGGAGTTAAATAACATGTACACGGTTCCCTTAGCAAACTCCAGCCACTCACCCATAAATCTAATTGAATTGTTACAATCAAATCAATTGACTCACCTCTGCTCAACAAATGGAGAGCGAGAGGAAACAAAGCATATGCGGGCGATCAACGTTTCGATATGAAAAATGAGTTCAGGTAAGGTTAAAGAAATCGCTGTGCTTTACCTGTAGGTATCAATTCCACTTGCCTCAGATCAATGCTTTCTACAGTATTTGTCTACATGTATAACTGTTGTTTCTAACGATGAATAATTTGGTATTTTATATAGAATACTATAACTATATCCCCCCAAAAGAAATGTTTACGAATGAAACATATTTGAAGGAAATAAATACATTTTAGTGGTAATTTTTATTTACAGTCCACAAATACAGGATTTCTTATTACATGCAGGGACTATTAATTTGATTATAAAACTGTATTTTAATGTATATATTCAAATACTTATACTTTTGTCCGTTTTCAGACTCGATTGTGTTATGTGCTTTTTTCATAAATAACAGAAAAATCTCAAATGTAGGTCTAAATAAATAGATGAATTATGTTGAGTTTAATCTTTGATTTAGACATGCAAATACAGTAAAATTGGGGAATAATACATTAAACTATACCGGGTTGTGTTCTCGGTCATTAAATGGAGTACATTGGAGGGTTCTGTAATTAACTGTTAGTCATATTTCGCAAGGGACGAACAGCTCCATTGGAAACCAGTAATCCCTTTTCTGTGAATCAGACAAAGAAGATGGGACTGCAAAACGGGTGTGTGACTTTTTTTTTTTTTTTTTTTTTTTTACAGAATAATCAACATTTCAATGGCAATATTTAAGCAACATTTTAATTTCTGAGACCTTAATTAGCATTCTATTAAAATATCGAAACAGTTACTTTGCGAAATTCCACTGAACGAAATCATATGATACAGCAAAATAATAGGCGGCGAACATTCCAACACAATTAAAACAGTTAAGCTTCGTTTCAGTGCAAACATACGAATATTTTAACCATTACAGTCATTTTGTCCAACGTGTTATATAGGCTATCAATTACTATTTTTTTTAATTATTTTGTTTTGTTTTGTTTTGATATTTCCACAGTCTACCTGCTACAGACAGTGAAAGCAGCTGGGAAATGTGATACGGTGTTTAAAGGGTTCTCAGATTGTTTGCTCAGACTGGGAGAGAATATGGCAACCTACCCACAAGAGCTGGACGATAAAAAGAAACTACAGACGATCTGCACGTAAGCCGAGATTTTACCAAAGCCTTGCAAATGCTCACTGTGTACATTGTAAAATGTGAGATGAGGGTAGTGCTGCATTCACAGGCACATAAAATACAGAGACAGATGGTATTAAACCCAGATCTGCATTCATTCTCGGCATCGCGCCATGTATTAATGTGCCATAGGAAAATGTACATTCGTTAATTGTAATGCAATAGACCTGTTTTACATCCAGAGGTTAGTCGACCTCTTCATGGTTAGTTTGATCTGGTGTAGTGCTCTGCTAATTTGCAGTCTGACATGTGTGACAGACAAATATACATAGGGTCGATGGGGTGCGATTAAACTCAATACAACCGCCTTAAAATATAGCGTGCAATAAAAATATAGTATTCTTGTTATACAGTATAAGAAACCATGCTTGATTTCTGCAATAAATGCATAAATATATGACAAACATGGGACATGCTACATCGGTTATTGTGTACAGTGGCTAGGAAATAGACTTCAAATTCAACTTAAATATCTGAGTAATATTTGTCAAAATGTTGTTATGGCGGTATCATTGCTTAGGTAAAGCACCTACTAAAAACGTCTATTATCATCTTCTCTATCAAGCTGAGAATAAATAAATAAATACATAAATAATAAAAAGCAAGCTGGGATCGATACTCCATTATTGAGATATTGGGTGCAACATCAACACATTCATGCACATGGAAAAGCGAGTACCAGACCAATGGTAAGTAATTGCTGTCCATATTGGAACAGCTTTAAATGACCCTGCCCCCACCCCACACAGTGAAATGCATTGTGCAATTTACTGAAAATCATGCACCCACTGCAGCGAATGCCATTGTGTGTTCATAAGTAAATATGCTCAGATTAGGAAGGTGTTTTCGTTGTTCTGTGGAATATTTTAATAACAATGTGCAATTGTGCATGTTTCATTCCTACACTTAGGAATGTGTAGGGCATTGATTTGTTTCAAGTGAACCTAACACGTCGTTCACAAGTCATAAGATTCACACGCTCCTATAACATGCTCATTACATAACCTTCCACTGTAAAAACAAATATTAAACAAAACATACATCTAATGCATCAGATTTTGAACACACCTTAGTATTTATTAACTTATTTGTATTATGATATTTATTAAAATAAACCCGAGGATTTCATCATATTAAACATTAAGATGTTTAAATGCCACGACCCGACCACTTTAAAGCAGGTAAATGAAAAAAAAATAAAATGCTCTACAAAAATATACGGTCCCTGGCAGTGACGTCTCTGTTCAGCCCCCCTCTCCCCTCCCCCAACACAACACCGCGCAAGATATATTTTCAAACAAATCTCACGCTGGGAAACTGGATAAATTGACAATCCACAACGTTTTCAACAATAACTTTGAAAACCTATTTTAATGACTTTGATTCTGATAGCTTATGAGGGAAAGGGGAAAACGAAATTAAAAAGATGACAAGCATCCGATCCATCTCCAATGCAATGACTGTAGTGCCAGTGGCTAGAAGATTACTTCCAGAAGTTCACAAACTGCTCCGCCTGTATTGCACAATACCGGAGACCGCAGCACCGCAGAAAGGTGCTTTTCATCTCTTCGTCGCCTGAAATAAAGTAGGATAAACAATGACACAAAACAGACTTCATGTGTGGGTATAGCTATAAGAACCCCCCCACCGTCTGACAAATATTGAATCGGAATTTGCACAGAGAAATACAGACAGGATTTCTTTGGAAAGTGTTTTCGCTTGCATTCTATTGTGTTCCAAATAACCATGTTAAGTATTGTAGTGAGTAACCTCTCTACGATATTATTTAAATCTCCCATTTAAAATACTTGTCGTTATATTATATTAACTTTCACTGGGTAAGTTGCTTAAAATGTAATTGTAATAAATTCAATATAAAGCTTCTCAACATACTATTTTAAAGCAGGAATTGTTAAAATAAATTGAAACCAGAATTTATTATCCAGCCGTATCACCTTAAATATGCTGATAGCACCGTGTAACAATTTTTTTTTTTTTTTGTTCCTGGGTAGTAAGTGTTATTTCCTAATTGCTTATGCCTCGAAAGTATAGAAAATGGCTATTATTTTTATTTTCATTTTTGTATTACTTTAGTATAAATGCATGTTAATTTGGATTCATATGTTGTTTTTTTTCTGACTTTATGTGAACGAAAAGACACACATTTGCCCGTTTTCCCATTGGAAATAGTGATATTTTGAAATATCACTGTCCTGGTCACAAAAGCAAAGTTTGTGGGGAATAATAGCCATGTTCTATACTTTTGAGGCATAAGCAATTAGGAAATAACACTTACTACCCAGGAACAAAAATTGTGTAACACAATGTATCACATCATCCTATATATACGATGAAAAAAATCTATGCCCCCCCCCCCCCCCCCCCCCCCACACACACACACAACCCCACACTTGAAGTGCCGCGGCGCAGCCTTTGAAACTGACTAAAAATTACGATTTTAAAAATTGAAAAACATAAAATTTTAATACAAATTAGAAACAAAGAATCTTTGTTTAGTCGCTATAAATTGACGAATTACAGACTGCTTAATCACGGACAAAGGTGTAAGTGCCTGTTTGTATATTCAAATACATACAACAACCTGTTTGTTGGACATTTAATGGGTTAACTCCCAGGGTCACGTTTGCAAATGGGTCCCCTCTGCAGAGCGCCCCCCCCCCCCCCCCCCCCCCAACCCCTGCCTTGTGGTGTGAAGGAGAGCAGATTGAGAATGGTTTAGTTTTCCTTGGGGTGATGCAATTACAGCAGAAATACTGCAGCAGAGGCACACTCAGACGCACTGGCACCTCGACATCTCATTATTTATTACAAATGTATTAAACATTGGCGTCTGCAACCAGTTTAAAGTACCGTAAATTCAAGCTTGCAGGGTTGGCAAGAACCAGGGACGCCTTCCCTTAAGGAGGGTCGACTTCGTGTCATTGAAATCCTGAAATTCATTATGCAGCTCAAACCCTTTGCTTGATATAGCTGCTACTGATATGCCCCAATAGTTACAAATAAATAAATAACATTTTACACAGGTCTGCTTTTAATTTTATTTTATCACATTTGTTTATGCATTTTTATAGGAGGTGAAAGGTGGGCCCTGTCTAGATTAAATAATGGCACCTAAAACTTGACACGGACACTATGTAATTGCTAAACATACGTCGATCATTTATAGGTCAATTTTACTCTATTTTTAGAACAACTTTTTTATGCTCTTACTATATATTTGTTTGGTAAATGTACCTGCTCAAAAGCATCTAGTAGAGGACACTGTAGCTTAAGCCTGCGCTATAAGCGTCATTTACAGGAAATGCCTCTTATGGAACCTTTATTTTGTTAAAACCATAAAGAACCACTCCCATGCAGTAGGCGTATATCTGTGGTATACTGAACAACACAGGATTTTAACGGAATCTAAATATGATCCAGTAGATCCATAATACGGCATTTCAAATTCGAGTATTCGTTTTATTTAAAAAATGGTTAAAGGATGGAAAAGGGAGCATTTAAACCAGTGAATCTGTGCGTTAATGAAGGGCTAAATTATTTATCAGTGTGTTTGATTACATGATGCTGCAAGAATGAATATGCAATAGAAATTGGATTTATGAATTATTAATGTTCTGTGAAACTGCACGAGCCCATTACTGCTGTACAAGTATATCATTATTGTCGTGTCCCCGTCCCCGTCCCCCCCCCGTCCCCCCCCAATTTGCAGATATTGGGATGAGTTCCACGTCTGCGCTACCACTGCGCTTGCAGATTGCCAAGAAGGAGCGACGGATCTTTGGGAAAAACTGAAAAAGGAGTCCAAAAAACTCGAATTTCGGGGTAGCTTGTTTGAACTGTGTGGACGGGGCAACGGAGCAGCCAAATCTACTCATCGTCACTGCTTCACTGTTATTCTTATAGCACTCTCTGCTCTAGTGACATGGCTTGCTTTCTAAAACAAACAACAACAAAAAACCCCAAAACATAAATAACGACAAAATACATCTAGCGATCGAAATCACAGCATCTACATCATAATGGATGTATATGCTAATACCTCCATCATTACTGAGGACGTTGTGATTTACTCGTGACGCTGAAAACCTCGATTGTTTTGAATAGTTGGAAACGTTTGATCTTCGCCTTGTGATTTTTTTCATTGTCAGATGTATTACCAAACAAAATGCTGAGCATCTGCCAAAACAAGGGACGTCAGCTTTACCCCGTCGCTTCGACAATAAATCAACTTGCACCACCTTCAAATAAACTCAGGAAAGGCCTTGGCCATTAATACAAGATGGAACCTTATAAAAAGTATTACAAGGAAAACGAGAAGAAACGATTGAAGGGAAACTGTGAGAATAAAGTCCACGTGCGATTCCAGAGAACTGCTGCTGCTGATCCGTTCAACCGCCACTGTGTGCCCCATCATTACGATAAAAGTGGTCTCCACATTAAAACGTACAGTAGCATGTGAACACGTGCTAATATGCCGGATTACAGTTGGAAGGAGTGAACACGTTAGTTTTATTTGATGTTGCCAAGGTATATGACCACGTTTCACTGCCTTTAGTTTTAATTGTATTTTCTGTTTGTTCGTTTGTTTGTTTCTGGGGATGTTGCATATAATACCTGAAGAGTATTCAAAAGTATAGACTACAAAGGGGCGCTATATATAATCTATAAAAAAGTGTGTGTGTGTGTGTGTGTGTGTGTGTGTGTGTGTGTGTGTGTGTGTGTGTGTGTATTGGGGAAAATTCTAAATAACAGATTTTAAAACAAGATAAAATATTATATCTTCATTGCTATAAAGTAAACAACGTTTTAAAAAGTTATTAAATAAATCATCAGTTATTGTTTGAAAATAAAGTGTCTGTTGTTCTTTTGGGAGACAAGGAAAGTTTTTGGTCTTTACCCTCTGTATATTAAGAATACATATAGCCTACACCAATTTTAATACAAATAATATATATATATATATATATATATATATATATATATATATATATATATATTAGATATTCTATATATATATATATACTTCTCCATACGTTTGCAAAAAGGAAATGGTCAGCTATAGAATAAAATAATGGTATTAATTAAAACAAAATGCATTAATTGAATGTCTAAGGCACAATAAGTATAAGGCTCAGGATTATAAAGCACTTGCTCTCTGCAATAAAGGAGACTTCGTTTATTTGACAGAAATCGCCTTCCACTTGACGTTGCGCAGCATAAACACGAAACTCCCTTTGCTGAGATCAGATTAACATAATTAATAAGACAGCTCAACTCAAATGGCAGAGAGACGCCTTCTATTGATTTGGCAACACTGGCTGCCATAGCGTGTTTCTATTTTTAGCGCACGGATGTGTTTGTCAGAATGTGGGATGAAAGGGAAACAGACACCTTCATCTTTATCTGAAGGAGGGTGAGTTGAAAACAATAAGGGCTAACCCCAAAATTATTTTATGTACGAAACAAATAGACTGCATTCAATGTAGGCTATTTTTTTCAGGAGCCACAGTTTAAATGCAATGTGTAAGCAATAGTAAACATATCCATTCATAAATCAACCCCGGTATCTTGCCGATTAATATGCATTTCCCTGCAGTATTCCTTAACAGGTGTTGTGATATATAGCATACATCCTCGAGGATGGAATAGAAAATCATAACCATGTATGAATACTATTATATAATTATATTGTTAACGTTTGTCTTGTAGTGAATTATAAAAAAGGCAAAGGTTTTCTTCCACTTACGATTTTTAAATCATTTACAACCCAGATTGCCAGATTGTCGATGAGTCTAACTGAAGTATGTTGGCCTCGATACTTCCAAAAACTGGAAATATAGAGCATCCTAAACAATCTATTGTGTTTATTTAAAAAATAAAGCAGGTTGCCTTTACCAATTTTGGGATGTATTAAAACATGTAGTAAATGGTGATTAAATCTCGTATGGTTCTTTGTTTAAAGTGATATGATTACGTTACATCGGGCATGAAATCACGCCACTTGTAAAACACGAAAAAATTGTTGAATAACAAATAACATATCTACATCTATGTGTGTTTGTGTAATATATATATATATATATATATATATATATATAAAAATTGGTCGATTCTTGATAGTCTTAACCATTACTTAACCATAAGAAACTAGGGAAATTTTGCCAGTCTATTTGATTCTAACAGGAATAACGTGCAGATGTGACTCTAATTGACATGTATCTGTTTCTTCACTAGATGTGTTCATCATTCCACTGAAAACCATGTCAGTTTTGAAATTATTGTTTAAATGTTGTTGTTTGTGGGTTGGGGTTTGGGGGTGATAAAAGCCACCTTCAATCAGATTGACCATATTAAAAGCTATAACAACAACAACAACAACAACAACAACAATAATAATAATAATAATAATAATAATATAATAATAATAATAATAATATAATAATAATAATAATAGGCTACTGAAATTTCTGATTAGTCTAAACTAGTATTAAACTTATTAGACAACATTTTCCTGATTTCTGACGGTTTCTTTTCTCTCAGTTCTAAACAACTGTGCTGAACATTGATGGAACGCTTTGTTCTTTTGATATAAAACTAACATAACAAGGTGGGTCATGTACTGAACACGTAGGCTGCTATACATTAGTTTCTTATTATTCCTAAACTGCCACCTCTACAGTGAGCTAGTGTCACTTTTAATTAGATGAGTTGTTCATTGAAGACTATAGCTTAAGACAGAATATCCAACATGCATTTTTGATATTTTTAAACAGCATGTGAATAGAAAGAAATCTCCATCCGATTCATTGTGTGTGTGTGTGTGTGTGTGTGTGTGTGTGTGTAAGCAATAAGGCACGACAGGGTGTGGGGATATTTGTGTATATTCCACACCCTGAAGTGCCTTACTGCACTTAGAAAATGGATCAACCGAAAGACGTTATTTGCATGGAATACCCGGTTACTTATCAAACTCGCTGCAATTTACAGCTTGGTAACGTGGAGAACTACTGGACCAGTGTTAAGAAATAATTTAAAATAATGCAGGGCACAGCAGAAAACATGATACCATCGTACCTGGACACACCTAAAAGGTATGGCAGGAACTGTCGAGATGAATTTATGAATGTTCAGCATCAGATCACACAGCTGTGAACGGGGTGGGTCCAGTGGCGGCAGCAGGCAAACCGAAGCAACGGCAACAAAACATTTTTTAACCCCAAAATCTCTTTTAAGACGAGGACCCAAATATTTTGTGAAATGTTGAAAGTTTAAGAAATATTTATTTTATATTCATAATCGGATAGGGAAACGCCGTAGTTCAGGGAGAAGGAACTGAGCGATCAGAATGGCGAGTTTTGAATTTATTTGAATACTTTTGCTTTTTTCGTCTTCACTACTTTAATTAATCATTGGTGTCCGGTTCAGATTCATTTAATATCTTGTGTACACTTCGGTTTCCCAAAAGTTTAACATTTACATAAATCAAGTCATATTTATTGCGATAAATTCCAATATGTCTGCCGTTTTTTTTTTTATCTAAGATCACATACCTATATCACGGCCAGTGAAACGGCAAAAAACCTTTTTCACGAGCTGGGTACGACTATACGACATTATAGTTGTAGGAGTACACTGACAAACTGGTTAGTCCTATATCATTAGGTAATAATATATACTTGATATAGATAATATATAATATAATATATATATAGATATATATACGTTTGTTTTTTTCCGTGGCAATACTGACTTCAAATGTCGAAAGAGTTGGACAATACACTGCTTCCTTTTTTTCTTATTCTGTTGAGCATTTAAGCCTTTATACCACATTCTGCATGTATCTATCAACCACTTTCTGCATGTATCTATCAACGACCAAATACCCCATTATGATAGTGTAACTGATCAAGTTGAACCTAAATGAAAAAGAAAGAAATCTGAGAATAGCATATCAAACCTTTGGTTTATTTTAGTATGGATCTCTGGTTTTGCTATAACTTAACTCGTCAACACAGACACTAACCCTGGGGAAGTTAGGTTGACATTGGACTTTCTCATTGGCATGACATCTTTCATGGGGTGAAATGGCATTCCTTTCAGAGTTGGTATGTAGAGATATGAGCTATTATTAGAGGTAGAATGCAGTGAATGTGCTAATATCGAATTTCCACTATCTATTTCCCAGGGGTTAGTGACCCAATACTTGTAAGAAATTGGGGTACCCTCGTTTTGTTTTCTCTTTTGTGATTTCTTTCTCAGTCTTTGCAATACTGTCAATACTTCCGAGACTTTGACCTTCCTGTAGGGTTGCAGGGGCTATGTAACGACCTGAGTAATGGTACTGTTGCTGGATTCATTGTCTGTCTCGTTTGTTTGTCTTGCCTTGTCTTGTCTATATTGTGAGGGAACGGGTCACACCATTAGAGTAGGGAAGGGGAGAGAGGGTGTGCGTATGTGTGTGTGGGGCAGGTCTTGATTGCTGCTGCGGGTTGCATTAGCCAGAGTCATTACAGTAAACGGTGGCCTAAATCTACGCCGGTCCTGGGCTGCCTTTTATTTTTTGGAGTGTTCACATATGAGAAAAGATTTTAAACAAAATACAAGAGGAATTATACGCATTGAATTATTAGTGGTCAAGTCTAAAAGAATAAGAGATTTTTGAGTGTGCGACCAACCTTCATTTTTGAGTGTACGACCATCATTGACCAAAGGTACAGACAGGGATTATAGTAACTAAACACTGGCCATCACTTTTGCAGACATTCAATGTTTGCTGACCTAAGGCGGTTTAACAGTAGATTTTTGAACAATATACGGGAGAAAATCTGTTCCGGGAGATGTCTGGGAGAAGGGTCCAAAGTACAGCAGAGTGAAACAAACATAACACAATGCGTTTCAACACATAGGGGTAGATGTACTAAAGTGTTGTGGCGGTCGTAATAGTCACAAACCAGTTGCAAATGTGTCAGAAGTCTAGGGTGAAATGTACTAAACAAGCACAATGCTATTTGTGACTTTTTAGTGAATGCTTTGCTGCAGTTTTTCTTTGTGGTTCAACCTTAGATGAATATGTAATTATGGGTTCTCAAATATTATAACGAGATGTACGAAAGCTGCAGGCAATTGTGACACTTGTTGTATCAGTTTGTTAAGAATTTTTGAAATCATAACTTCCATATTGCAATATTGTAGGATGTTAAAAAATCATGTATGTTCGCAGAGAGCTAAAAATACAAGGCAAAAACCATATACTAAAGTATTATTTAACCATTTTATTCCATTGATTTAGCATTTAGATACCAAACGCTAGTTGTATACTGCATTAAGCACTATTAGTATTATTTTGAGATATGCGCATATGTCAGTGGTTCATTGCGTTTTGTCTGTGTGATTACTTACTCATTATTATTCTATTTTTAAAACGTGAACATTCAGTATTATAAATGAGACGTACTTTTAAAACATGAAAACACATCTCAAAATAATGCAAAATTCATCATGGCACCGTACTTAATACTTGTGAGTCAACATTTATACGCAGAGCAGCTGAAGATTCAGTTACTTCTGGATTGCCTAGAAAGTCTGTGCACAGTGAAGTATAGACATGCTTTTCTCCATGGATATTGTGAAGCAAGCACCACTAAGTTAAAGTAAGTTATTGTTTTTCATATATAAATATCTGATAACGTCTATGTGTATATGTTTGATATTGCAATTGTGTTATTATATTTCTAGAAGACTTTGATATTATCAATATCAATATCGATATACAATGTACGCATCGTTGCCCACCAATATATATATATATATATATATATATATATATATATATATATATATATATATATATATATATATATATATATATATATATTATATATATATATATCATCGGGTTGCCTGTCCACCTATCTATAATAGATAGTCATGTAGCAAGCATGGCACAAGGGATGCTGGGATTGCAAGGTTTTGGAGGAAATGCCTATTGTCTGGTAAAGTATTGTTAATGATTGTGTTATTGTTATATCAAGTGTTCTTATTGCAAAGTGTTGTGTGTAATGTTAAATAGAATTAATTTATCTTACTTTAATGATTTCTACAAGAGTTCCTGGAGGACCCCCTCGTCTAAATGGAGCTCCTCCGCTTCAGAATTTGACTGACTGCTTCCAGATGAGTGGAGGCCGTATCAAATATGAAGAATTTAGTTCACAGTACATAGTGAGAGATGATTTCTTAATTTATTTTTAATCACATTAAACTGACTGAAAACACGATCCACATCTGCATTTTTGTGTGGCAGAATAATAACATTAAGTGCCAGATTACACAGCTCTTTGAAGGGGTTCTCACCTGTAGCATCTTTGTAGGATTCTACTTCACACCAGTTTTCAGTTTCAGCTTTTCAACACTCCCACTGATGTAGTGTGTTAACATATGTTGAGCCACTGAATCTTAATTGATATCACAAACATTTCTGCCAGCTCCGTTACTGGTTTCTTTGTATGTCGAAGCGTTTCACCAACAGATAATGGTGTAAGATTTTGATATTGTCTGGCAAACGATTTCGGATCTCCTGTAACAATAGCACTATGAAGTTAACACAGAGCCCTCGTATTACCGCTTCTGCTGCTTCTGGCACACTCTTCCCTGATTGCTTTCTCGCCTCATATCCAAGTTGTGGATCTGGATGTGGGCAGATGTCACCTGTAAGGAAATTAACCTATGCCATAGGAAGTGTTACACTGCGTCAAAGTGATGTGACAAGCCTGACAAGTCCGTCAATGAACTCTGTCTGCTCAGCGTTATTTACCTGGAATGTTTTGTTGACTGTCTGCACCTCCGACAGCACTTTTCAAAATCTGTGGACCACAAAGGAGTCCTTAGAGCTGGACTGCCATGTGACAGCACTCATTCTCACGTGCAACAGCGTACAGTGTTTTTAGTTCAAGCCACTGCTACAGGATTCTCATGACTGCTGGCTCAACAGAAATCCACCAAGCTGTGAATGCTGTGGCTCTGCCCCATCGTTAATTACAGTGAATACCTTCTTGTAGGTTATTTACCTTCCAGCACTTTGGGAGAACCAATTGTAAGTCTCCTTAATTAAAAAAAATCAAAACATTAATGGAGTGACTATTCATAAGTACGGGAGAGTGCCAGTACTAAACTGTGACACTCACACACCGCACCAGAACTAGATGGGGAATTTTAGCTTTATATACACACCATTGTTAATCCCTATTATTACTGAGGCATTATCTTTCCTGATTCCAGTAATCCCAATGCTGCAATGCAGTTCTTCAGAGGTGAAACTATCCAGTTTGCTGTGAAATCTTCACGTTCCACAGCATTTAGAAATCTTGAAAAATTTTGTTTCACACTAAACTATCTTATGCCGACACCACAAATCTTGACCACAGAAATGTCATTTGATTCATCTATAAGAAAGTTGAATGGACCACCGCCAATATCTGACACTAGCTCACTGATGAAATGTGGTGCTAATGAATGGTTAATGATAGCCGAACACTTAGGCTTGTGCAGCCTCAGACCAGATGCATGAGAATCCTTAACAGTAGAAGCCCTGCTGCGGTTTTTGGTTTTAAAATGCAATTTTCTCCAGTCATGTAACACATATGGGGCTGTGCGTTTGTGTAACTTTCTGTCCATATGTATTAAATATTCTCACAAAGCATGAAACGCGGGAGAGCAGAAATAAAGGAGATATATTACATTATACCTAAAAGCTCCGGGAGTAGTCACATTGATGGCCAAGCAGAAAACAATTGTATTTTGATTATACAGAACGGTATTCTACTTTTTTATTTGTATTTACCAGTCCGCAATGTGTTTAGCTGTAATCAGATTAGTCTCTACTCTCTGCCTGAGTGAATGACAGTCTATGAAAACAGTCTATTGTTTTCAATCAGCCTTTTGAAGGCTGGCACCTGCTTACCAGCTGTGCTGCTTTGGTCAGTCGATTAGCATCGGCACTAGTGAAAATAAATACCAGAGACTGTGCAGTTTTATTATGCAACAAAATATGGAGTTGATATTTTGGAACAGGTGCCACCGAATTATTCCATGAAAGCTGGCTCCCGACGGTGGTCTGTTCAGGTGTTTCACAATGTATTGGACCTAGCAGCCATCAACTCCTGGGTACTTTACAAAGAATGCACAGAGAAGAATTTACCAAGGAGAGAATATATTTTACAGTTAGCACAGGAAGTTTGCAAGAAGCATTTGGAGAGGGAGACTGACAAGCATATACCCACAGCTGAAGCTGGCAACCCCGCTGAGAGCCTCAAGCGTCAGTCCCAGTGCAATAAAATAAAACTTCGGACAGCTGTGCCCTGTGCAGAAAGGCGGCGTGGAGAAGTGCATTATCTGTGTTGATTGTGAACAGCCTTAGACTCAAGGTAAAGGAATACCCTTTTGTCGAAAAAAAGAAACATAAATCTGATTTTTTTTTTTTTTTTTAACTTCCTGCGCTGTGCACTTCTGTAAAATGTTTTTTTTCTAAGTTTATTTATCTACCCTGTTCAGTTGCTTCTGCTCATCTTATAATAAACTGATTGCTGTAAAAAATGTATTGCTATCGTTTCAGTTTTATAAATGTGTACCGTATGTTGTAAATCGATGTCTGTTCAGGTGTTTATTTATTTACATTTTCTTGTTTTGATTTGTAAAATAAATGTTCATGTATGTATGTATGTGTGTGTGTGTGTGTGTGTGTGTGTATATATATATATATAATATTCTGAAGTGTCCCGCTCTCGTCTGATATTTTGTTTGTAATCCTTATTGCTCACCACTTTACCAGGTTGTAAACTCAACCCTAGTGCAGCGTCTGATTCTCGTTTGATATTTAGTTTGTAATCCTTAGTGCTCAACACTCTTCAGTATAGCAGAGTGCAGCGTCCCATTCTCGTCTGATATTTTGTTTGTAATCCTTAGTGCTCACCACTCTTCAATATAGCAGACTCAACCCGAGTACAGCATCCGATTCTCGTTTGATATTTTGTTTGTAATCCTTAGTGCTCACCACTCTTCAATATAGCAAACTCGAGCAGAGTGCAGCGTCCCATTCTCGTCTGCTATTTTAATGTCACCCGCCATGTTATGGATCTCCTCCCTAGCAGCCTTTTAAAGTCACCACCTTTCCCCGTCATGCACTGCCTGGTTTCCTGATGGTCGTTGGGAACTGTAATTTCTGGTCCTTCTATGTAGGTATTTAGTCCCTTATAAACCTCATTCCCATCCCACATCCTCCTCCCCAGCTCTAACCTATCGGTTGGAGTGATCTTATTACCCCAACAATGTACCCTCGTAAACCATCAGTGTTAGCATTCTGACTCCCAATGCGATGTTCAATCTCAAACTTGTAAGGCTGTAATGTTAGAAACCACCTAGTTACTCTCGCTCTTTGTTCTCCTTTATCCATTTGAGTGGAGCATGGTCTGTAACTAAAATAAACTTCCTACCCAGCAAGTAATATGTCAGTGATTCTATGGCCTACTTAACTGCCAAGCATTCTTTCTCTACTACCATATACTGTCTTTCTCTAGGCAACATTTTCCTACTTAAGTATAATAGGGGGTGTTCTACTCCCTCTTTGATCTGCGACAGGGCCGCCCCTAGCCCAATGTCTGAGGCATCCGTCTGAAGAATAAACTGTTTTGAAAAATATGCTACCGCCAAAACTGGTTCTTTACAGTGTATTTTTACAATCTCTTGAAATGCTGCCTCTGTCTCTGTATTCCACTATAATTTATTAGGGCCAGACTTCTTAGTTAAATCTGTCAATAGCTGAAAAGTCAGGGACAAACCTATAATACCCCTCTAAATCTAAAAACTGTCTTACTTGTTTTTTAGTTTGTGGAGTTGGTTAGGTTTTAATGGCATCTATTTTGCTGATTTGTGGCTTAATAACACCTCTACCTACAACATATCCCAAATACTTTGCCTCTCTCAAACCCACAAAGCACTTTTCAAGGTTCACTGTCAACCCTGCTGCTCCTAGCCTACCAATTACTGCTTCTACCTTATCCAAATGATATGTCCATTATTCTGAATAAATAACAATGTCATCTATATAAGCGGACGCGTATTCCGAATGGGTTCTTAATATCTGGTCCATCAAACGCTGAAAAGACACAGGTGCTCCGTGAAGTCCAAATCACTTTATATTGGAACAGACCCCAGGGCATGGCGAAAGCTGTTTTTTCTCGTGCCTCTGGAGTTAAAGGGATTTGCCAGTATCCCTTGGTAAACTCAAACATCGTCAGATACTCAGCTTTCCCTAGTCTTTCGATCAGCTCATCTACCCTTGGCATGGGGTAGGCATAAAATTTTGACACATTATTTAAATGACGGAAGTCATTACAAAAACACTATGTCCTATTTGGTTTAGCGACCATAACAATTAGACTACTCCATGGGCTATGCGAGTCTTGAATTACATCTAAGTTTTGCATAAGCGTTATCTCCTTTCTTATGTGTACCTTTTTTGCTTCGGGAATACGATATGGCCTGAGTTTTACTTTAACACCGGGAGGGGTTATAATGTCATGCTATATTACTGCTGTCCTACTAGGTACTGTTGACAGTACATCCTGATTACTATGTACTAATTCCTCCTGCACCTGTTCAGGTTGTAATTCCGGTCCTATATTTATTTGCCTGGTTTTATCCTTGTCCTGTGACCACCCGTCTTATGGTTACTAATTTCTCACTCTATCATTAATACCTCCCTGTCTACCCATGGTTTCAACAGGTTGATGTGGTAGATTTTTTTGTTTATGAGGCTGTTGGAATTTATAATTCACCGTACCTACTGCCTCGACAATCTCATGTGGCCCTTGCCAATGTGTAAACAGCTTACTTTCTGGGGTGGGGACTAACACCATAAACCGATCCACTGTCTAAACTGTCGTAATTTTGATGATTTATTGTCTAGCCTGGCGTTCTTGCGCTTGTTGAACGTGAATAGCAAACATTAAATAGGGCAATAGCAAATCCCAATCCTTCCCGTCTTTTGAAATTACTTTTCGCAACATGGATTTTAATGTTTTATTAAAACGTTCAACTAACCCATCCATTTGAGGATGATAAACATATGTTCTAATTGGTTTAAATTTTAACAAAGCACACAACTCTTTCTTTAATTTGCTCACAAAGGGCGTTCCCTGATCTATCAGAATCTCCTTCGGTATCCCGACTCTAGAGTACACTTGAATCAATTCTTTCGCTATTGTTTCCGATGCCATGTTGCTTAAAGGGATGGCCTCTGGATACCTTGTGGCATAATCTAAAATGACAAGAACATGCTCTTGTCCCTGGGCCAACATATGTAAAGGCCCTATTAAATCCATGGCCACCCTCTCAAAGGGTATTTCAATAATGGGCACTGATTGTAGAGGGGCCCTGAGATGGGGTCAGAGGCTAGCTCTCTGACACTCTGGGTATGATTTACAAACCTTTTCTACTGTTTTGTGGATCCCTGTCCAATAGAACCTTTGCGTAATTCTCTGCAGGGTTTTTTTCACTCCCTAAATGAGCTCCAAATAAGTGACTGTGTGCTAATTTCAACACCATGCCCGATAAGCCTGGGGAACCAACGGTTGTTCCACCAATGTATCATTAACTAAAACAACTCAATATAACAAGTTATTTTTAACAATACAATGTTCTCTTGAGTTTATCACAGCCCCCTCTACCGGTACACCATTTACCACTACTACCCTCTCCCGTACATGAATTAAGGTTGGGTCCTGCGCTTGTTCCCTTCCAAAATTCCAAGCAGAGGTTTGAAAATTATCGAACCAATTCTCTGTTTCTGTACTGTCCAGTAATTCCACTATCTCCTCCCCTGTTTCATCTACAATGTCCTTGGCCATACACTGAGTACCTACTCATTTGCCCTTGCTTTTCCTTTGTTCTCCTACTAACACTTACTGAAGAACCCTATTTCTTTTCTAGCCGTCTCTGTGGACGTGACTTATATTCTTTATTGGGTTTTGGATCTTCAAACAATCCAGGATCTGTAAATGGGAATATGGTGAAGAGACTTTCAGCAGTGGCACTCTCCACCCTATTGATTTGGTCGGGGTTAGTCAATGTCCCCTGGAATTCCACTAGGTTTTTAAACCTGGGGTAATCTCTTACAAAAATTACTTGGTATGGTAACCTCTCTACCACGCTGTCACAAAGACAGCCGAGTGGGTGACGTCAGAACCAGGAAGGAATGAACACAAACACAGGACAGATGAAATTAAATGATGAAGATGCTTGCTTGCGCTGGTTTATTGTAAATAAAAGTTTTAAACAAACAGAAAACAGGACACGGCACTTTACGCCAAAATAAATAGACACACAAAACGGACAATACTAGACAAACACGGTGAGCAGATAGACAGACTAACAAGTATCATGCTGGTCCCACCAGCACGCAATAGCAATTGATAATAAGCTACTAATAATATTACTTCTCTCTCTCTCTCATGTTCCCTACTCACCGAACACGCAACCGCGAGTCGGTGAAAACATGCTGCTTTTACACAGCTGTACTGAGACTTAACTGCTAATCAGTCATTCAATTGGAGTGAACTGCACGTGAATTAATAAGTGCAATTTCTCCTGCTCACATATTATTACATTTTACATTTTACATTTTACCTGCATTTTACAGGTAAGGCATTTTAGCAACAAGCAGCCCCAGGCGATGCGGAGCGGCTGGCAACCCCAGGTGATGCGGAGTGGCGGGCAACCTCAGGCGATGTGGAGCGGCAGGCAACCCCAGGCGAAGCGTGGCAGGCATCCTTGGGCGAAGCGAGGCAGGCATCCTTGGGCGAAGCGAGGCAGGCATCCTTGGGCGAAGCGAGGCAGGCATCCTTGGGCGAAGCGAGGCAGGGAGTCAGGACAAGCTGAGGTGCGGGTGTTGGCCCTCTTCTCGGCCACTGCGGCCGGGCTGTTCTTCCCCGTGCTTCCCTCAGCAGCCTATGCAAGGGCTGCTGAGGACCGCCAGCATCTAGTCCTGGTCCATCTGGTGAAGGGAGAGGCAGCTTCTATCCTCTCCTCATGATGGTGGGGGAAATGATACCAGCAGGCATTCATCCTCTGCTGGTGGGAGAATTGATACCAGCAGGCATTCATCCTCTGCTGGTGGGAGAATTGATACCAGCAGGCACTCACCCTCTGCTGGTGGAGGTGGCAGAGGCAGAGACAGCTCCTGCTGCTCTGCGCCTGCCGATGGAGTTGGCGGAGGCAGAGGCAGCTCCTGCTGCTCTGTGTTTGCCGGTGGAGGTGGCAGAGGTGTGTAGTCTCCTGGCAACGGAGGTGGGAGCGGTGTGTAGTCTGCCCTTGTCACAGGGGACTGGTGCGGCTCTCCCTCACTTGCAGGGGACTGGTGCAGCTCTACCTCACTTGCAGGGGACTGGTGCGGCTCTCCCTCCTGCTCTAGAGACAGCGGTGGGACCTCTCCCTCTGGCGTCGGAGATGGCAGCAATGGCTCCTCTCCCTCTGGCACTGGAGAAGGCTCCTCTCCCTCTGGCTCTGGAGGCAAAACCAGCAGGCCTTCTTCCTCTGCTGGTGGAGACTTGGGCGGTGGACACTCTGCCTTCCTCTTCCCCTTTCCTCTTCTCTGCCTTCTCCTCACCTTCCTCTCCTGGGCCAGTTACTCCTCTCCATACTGTGTAGGGCATATGGCTAATGTGTGCCTATATACCCCACAGCCAGGACATAACTCTGCTGCGAGGTTCTTTAAAAAAAAAACTCCCAGCTGATGGTGGGGGAAGACTGAGACGACCCCTGCTCCTCCCTCTCCTGATGGACAGGGCAGCGGGCCACGTAGTGCTCACCTCCACAGATGGGGCATAGTTGAGGTAGCTGTCTGAGGGGGTACCAGGTGCAGTTGGTGCTAGAATGCCCCGGCTCAGCGCAACAGTAACACCCGGGCTGCTTTTCCTCAAGCTGGTGTTGTGGCTGCTGCCTTCTGCCGTCCTTTTCCATCTTTTTTTTCCACAAAAACATCTCTCCTGGTCTGACGCTTGGAAGCACTCTTAAATCCCACACAGGACACCACGTGTCACAAAGACGGCCGAATGGGTGACGTCAGAACCAGGAAGGAATGAACACAAAGACAGGACAGTGAAGTTAAATGATGAAGACGCTTGCTTGCGCTGGTTTGTTGTAAATAAAAGTTTTAAACAAACAGAAAACAGGACACGGCACTTTATGCCAAAATAAATAGACACACAAAACGGACAATACTAGACAAACACGGTGAGCAGATAGACAGACTAACAAGTATCGTGCTGGTAACCCACCAGCATGCAATAGCAATTGATAATAAGCTCTATTACTCCTCTCTCTCTCTCATGTTCCCTACTCACCGAACACCCAACCGCGAGTGGGTGAAAATATGCTGCTTTTATGCAGCTGTACCAAGACTCGACTGCTAATCAGTCATTCAATTGGAGTCTCGGTACAACTGCACCATTTATATCCCGTGTACCAGTGACTATACACCAACATTTAACACACCACACGCACCATATAACAGATAATATACACAGGGGCGGGCACTTTGTCACACACGCCCACTCTCATTTGGTATGCACAGTTCTGATATGATACATTAACTAGGGAGGTGGGGTATGGTTTTAAATCCCCATGTATACAAATAATCCCTGTACTGAGATTACAATCCAGTTGGGTGGTAGGTACTAACTAAGATGCCACCAGTGTGATAGCACTACCTGTGTAATTGAGAGCCTTAGCCTTATTCTCATTTACTATTACATGAGCTAAATAAGGGCACATCTCCTTTACTTCTCCTGGTATAACAATATTGCCACAAAAATGTTCCCCTAGGTTACATTGCATAGGTTTATCCTGTTTACAAAATCTAGCAATATGACTCATTTGATTACATTTATAAGGATTCCCTTATCCTACCCACTGCCTCATTGATGGAGGTAAGGCTTGAAGGTAGTGATCCATTACCAGGCATTCTATAATCTGGTGATTATTGTGCTCTTCCGGCTTCAGCCTCCGGTTGGCTAAGTGAAACAAATCAAACAGCTAAGACCATGGTGCAACAGGTGAGTTCTTGGCAGTTTTCTTCAGTTTCCCTTTTCCTTTTGTTGGTTTGTTGCTGTGTCCCCTTTTCTCTCTTTCCAGGTGCTGGGGAGCTTCCAGCAGATTGTGCTGTGGAGTCAGGTTCCTCTGGCTTCACTACACCCAGGTTTGTATTTACTATTGCCCCCGGTGGTCCTTTGCAGAACTGCATGGCACAGCCAACCTTTTGTGAAGGTAAAAACACTGCTCTTCAAATTGAATATTATCAACTGTATTGTAACCACAGTCAGAGTTCTGTTCGTAATTTTATATTATGTATTTTCTTGCAGGGTTCCTTCTCTATGGTTATAAGATCCTGATGTGGAAAGCCCCACTTAAAAAGCCCCGTATGTTGTGAGCTTTTCGTTACTGTCCCGCTATCCCCTTGGCTTCAACCAGGGTTTTTATGTAAACACGCACCAGTCCCATACCACAACACATCCAGGAACAAAACACAACACGTTGTACTCACTGTGACCGGATCTGTGTTGTATGCGTTGTTCCACCAATTTGGTCCTCTGTCAGGTGGTATTTGTAACCCTCAGTAATCCTCCGTGCAATGTAGCAGACATGAGCCGAGTGCAGTGTCCCGTTGTCATCTAATATTTTGCTTGTAATCCTTATTTCTCACCACTTTACCAGGTAAACTCAACCCAAGTGCAGCGTCCGATTCTTGTTTGATATTTTAATTTCACCCGCCATGTTATGGATTGTTCCACCTGTCCTCTTCTTCTTCTTCTTCTTCTTGTTATCTATAGGGTGCATTCCATCTATTATTTTATATGATTAGCATCCTCTATCTGTAGTCCATTGTCTGTCTTTATTTTACTTTATTTTTCTGTCATCTTTATTTATTACTTATAACTTCCCTTCTTTTCCTGTTTCCTTTATATATTTCATCAGTTTATTTTTTATTTCAGTCTCCCTTTCTCTTTCCCTTTTCCCAGGAAGCTCTTTATGTTGACCTCTTACACCTCCTTTTCTCTCAGCCTCCTCTCCATTCTCCTTCTCTGTAAATAAATAACATTCTACTGTTTGTGCAACTTTATATTTTTCACACTTTCCATCTTCATGCCTCCCCAGTCTTAATAGGTGTTTTTTAAAGAGCTATGCCCAATCCTTAACCTATCCAATACTCTTTCCTCTTACCTTCTCAATCCTTTATTCACCCAACTATTATTCGCCTCTTTCTGGATATTATGATAAAACCTTCCTTTTATGCTTTCATCCCATCTCTACTGCCATTCTTTTAGTATCATTTTTTTTCACATAGACTCCTATTTCCTGCGACCCCAGCGGAATCACCAAATCAGTCTCCTCTCTTTTTAACTCATCTTTTGCTGCAAAATCTACTATCTCATTGCCCAGAATGCCAGGGTGACCAGATAGCCAAACTAAAATTACTTCAATCCCCATTACTGTACATTCAGTAATGGGGATTGAGTATAAAAAATGGCTAAGTATAAGCTATTGGATAAAGGCTAACTCTACATACAGAATTTTCTCTGCAGAAAAGCATGGAAGATAGGTGGATAAAAGCTGAAGTTGGTAGAGCATGTTAATATAAGTGCGTGACCGGGATGGTTGGTGGAAAAAACTAATTGTTGTTTAGAATTGAGTGAGCAAGTGAAGAAAGGAGGGGAAACAATGGAATTGAAAAGGAAGAGTCAAGCTTTTGTAGAGGAGAAGAGTGTGGAAGCACTATGTATAGTGACTTATTTCATCTGCTTTTCATCCAATATGCTTGCATTCAGTTTATTCACACTAGCACAAGGTTTCTCAAATGTGCATTCATTCAGCACAGTTCATGCTGTGGCACTCTGTTTCCTAATACTGCTTCTCTGTCACTTAGCTGCTATTGGCCACCATTAAAGTCAGTATAATCATTGCATGTTGATTGGCCGAGCTTTCATTCTGATTACATTTTATTTTGGCATGCATCAGAAATCTCTTCCCATTTTGCTTAGTGTCAGTGCTCATTTAGCAGTGAGACACGAAAACAGCTGCATGCAGTAATTATTATTTTCTTAAGTTCGGAGAAACTATCTGAATATTCGAACGAACATTGCTGCACATGAATTTGAAAGCAAAAATTCACGTTAGTGTCCGCCATAAATTACACAGTTGATAAATATTAGAAATAAATATCACAACGTGCTTTGTCTTGCACCGATTTATAAAATGGAAAGTGATCTGTGGGACAGTAGAGATTAACAAAACATTAAAAAACAAAGTGAAGTGCTGATTCAGATTGGGCAAGCGAGTCAGAATCTGGATACAGATGCAGGTGTGTTTACACTTTCCAAACACTGGCCCAACTTGCAAGGTAAATGTTAAGCACAGTGATCAAAGTTGTGATCCTAGTATTTTCTGTTATAAGGACTGTAAATGTACAATGCCCCATTTTCTACAGTTTATTTAATAATGATATTACTTTATGAAAATGTGTAATTTGTCACTTTGTTATTGTGTAGGAACCACAATGCCAGGGATTTAAAAAAACAAAAAAAAACAAAACAAAAAAAAACGAATGTCTACTTTTATACTGTTTCTGATTGAAATACAGTATGCTAATCTTTTTCTGGACTAGATCATGGTATAATTCATCTACACAATAGAGAAGCACACAGAATATATTGTCGGATAAGTAATCAATAAAAATAAATAAATAAAAAATAACAAGCATATATGTTCTAATGCTATCAATGTAGCATGGCCAGGTCCTGATGTAGATGAGCACCGAGGGTCTGGAAAGCAAGGGGAGGATTTTAATGGAGATTGAAATGGCCAGGTCATTTTGTTAAGAGTAGTGCCTGCTACATTAAAAAATAGAGGGGTATTTCAGCCCATATTGCATATATTATACACACACACACACACACACGTCATATCCCCCCTCGCTATACTGTGGATTTGGATATATCCCGGTCCTGGAGAATTGCTTTAGAATCATGAAAATATGTAATATGCACAGGATAACAGTTATGCACCCAATAAGATGTACAGTTGCCACTGCTTAGAATGAGTGCATTTGTGTGAATGTGATTCATCCACAGTAAGCGATGGCTGGTATAAACTCCCATACAATAACCTGACATTCAAAATGTCCCCAAATCACCAGCACAGTAATCCAAACAAACAAGCGAGTATGAGGTTAAAAATCTTTATTAAGACACTGTGGCAATGTTGCCCCGCCCCTGGGTGTATTTCTGTGTTGTATGATGCGTGTAGTGTGTTAATGTTGGTGTATAGTCATTGGTACACGGGATGTAATATGGGTTATGAGCAAAGTGTATATTTGTATTAGGGCACGCGGATTGCACAGCACTTCACATGCAGGTAAAATGTAATAATATGTGAGCAGGAGAAATTGCACTTATTAATTCATGTGCAGTTCACTCCAATTGAATGATTGATTAGCAATCGAGTCTCGGTACAGCTGCATAAAAGCAACATGTTTTCACTCACTCGGGGTTGTGTGTTCGGGAGTGGAGAATGGGAGAGAGAGAAGAAACGTAAATTAAACGATAATATCAATTACCATGAGTGCTGGAAGGACCAGCACCGTATTTGTTTTGTGTAGCATTCGTCCACCCTGTTTTGTTAGTGTCTACTTTTGTGTCATTTTGTTTGTCTATTTATTTTGGCCGCAAGTGCCGTATCTTGTTTTGGTGTCAGTGTTTTGTTACAAACTTTTTATTTGCTGCCTTTTTACCTATTAAATGCTGAGCGCAACCAAGTGCTCAGCTTCACCAAACTCCACCTTTCTGTGTTGGTTCCTGTTTCTGGTCTGACATCACCCACTTCAGCCGTCTTTGTGATAGACACTCATTACAATAAAAACCGGTGTTGTCAGAGTTTCAGTTTCGGTTGTATTTTCGTCAGCACTCTCCTCAACTGCAGAGTAAAGTAAAGTAAAGTTGCATTGTTTGCTGACTGACAGAGTTCCAAGCACACTTTAACAAGTGCACAGTATCTAACAGAGACATTTTATTAACACCGAATTTCCATGCTGAATTTGCATCGCTTTTCTCTTTCCAGCCATGCTTGTCAGTGCTGTTTTTTCAAACTGTAAACCTGACACTGCATACAGGGATTAAATAGCCAAGGTACTGTACAGGAGTAATCACTTAGTAACGAGGTGCAAACCGCTGACTGAACGATCTGTCAAGCATTTACTATTCTTTAATCTTGAAATCTATGTGAATGGCAAGGTAATAAGTTGAAAAACAGCTGATTGGTGAATTAGTGAGTGTGATTACTACAATATAAGCAGAGTGTTTGTTATTTAAAGCTATGTGAATTGCACATAATGAAATCCAAACAGCTGTTGCCCAAAACATAAGGAATGCTTAACATGGTATAAACTATGCCTTTGTTAATGGGAATGGCAAATGGCAAACAGCCTTTATGAACGGCTGCCCGAAATAGCCCTGTACGGTGCAAGTGGTGGAGACTGTACTGGAATTTTGATAGATCTTTAACGGTTATTGGTTAAGTTCTCATATGTGATTTATAATTCTTGTTCTATGTGTGGGGAGAAAAAAAAGGAGCATTATTTATCAATATAAAATCCTTTAGACATATTAATATTTCACAAAGCATAGATTCGGATTGAACATTTTATCAATATTATGATGTAGACATGATTGACCTGGAACATTCTCTGCAAGGAATTACATTAAAACAGTGAAACTGCATCCGAGATATTTAAAAAAGGAAACACTTCTCTTTCCCAGGTCACACAAGGCATTCATACATTTAACATGCTGTGTTACCAGTGTTTATTTCCAATCTTTATGCTTCTGTTTTTTTTTAAGCAAAAAGCTTCACATGCTTAATGTTTATAAAAGACATTTTAATTTGTTCTGTGAAGCAATTACCAAAAATGGTGGTTTTATTACCATATTATACTGACTGCACCATAATGCGTTTATATAGCACATGTGCAAGTATACTCGGGAGCTTTATAAGTGCTCAACATAATATTTAAATATAAACTGATTTAGTTTTGTGCATAAAATATTATATTTTGAGTTTATACACTGTACGTTTGTGACATGATATACTGTAAAAGAGAACAATGGATTGTGGTTTTAATAAAGTCCCATTGGTGTCTTTAAACAAAGCCATACACTGCAACTGATCTAATTTCATGCTTTAATTGATACATTCATTTAGTTCAAAAGAAGCATGGATTTGTTTTTAAATTGCCTTTGATCACAGAAGAGTATGGCCTAATGACACAAATCAGATACTCAGACTGCAGCATGAAGGATTTAATCAGTGGATTTGATTTATAACAATAAAATATAATTTGGTTATCTAAAATGTTACAAATTGCTGCTATTCAATTTTATTCCAGAAGCTTGATTGAATTACAAAAAAAAAAAAAAAAGTAAATGCTGCAGCTCTCCAGTCGTTGCTGGCAACAGCAGGGTACCCAGCGTTAGGTTATTACATTTTGAGTGGCATGTTGATGAAACTCAGCAAAACAATGACTTGAGGGTCTCAAAAGGTTTAACAATTAAAAACATCACTTGGCTACAAGGCTGAGAGTTAGTTGCAAGTCAGTACAACTTGGTAAATAGTGGCATGTGTATTTCTCTTGCTTTCATTTGGTTATATAATAAAATTAGTCATACAAGTAATACAAATTATCCATCACATGCATGTAATGTGGTTTAAGCATCAGTGGAGCTGATTGCTTTTGTAAAGCAGGCAAATTGGCTTCCTATTTTGTGTAAAATAGGCTCTGCTTTGCTTACAGTAATTGCTAGAAAATAATGTGCATTTTGTGCATACTGAGCAGGTGTGGGAAGCTTTGGGTTGCATTATATCCCTTGTATAACGTGCTGCTCCTCTGTACTAGCTTATTAAAAACATAATTGTACACTATATAGACAAATGTACATCTTATGAAAAGTAATAACCCTTCCACTTGGCTCAGGAGGTCCTTGCGTGGCGGGAGCTGCCACGGCTGACCCGACATGTCGGAGAGGAGGGCAAACCAAGATCGTCTCAGCCACCTGGGTGCAACCAGCAAAACCTGTGCTTTCTCCACCCTGATCCTCTCTAGTGTCAGGAGTAATAATGGTAGCGGAAGGAATGCATACAACAGCCCCTGTGGCCAGGGGTGAGCTAGGGCATCTACTCCCTTTGGGCCCCCGTCTCTCTCCATAGAGAACCAAAGGGGACAATGAGTGGACTCGGCAGTGGCAAAGAGGTTGACTTGTGCAGGTCGAAACCTCTCCCATGTCTGTTTCACCACTTGACGATGCAGTCTCCATTCCAAGCTGTCTGGAGCTCTTCTGGAGAGGAGGTCTGCTGCCTTGTTGTCCACACCAGGGAGGTTAACCACCCTGATGGAACGCAAGTTTCTGTGCGTCCAGGACAGGAGTCTGTGTGCTGCATGGTGATGGCCTGTTCTTCGTCACATGATCTATGACCTCTTTTGTTTGCGTCTCTCCACATCTTTTGGAATGCCCGCAAACTAGCGAATCGTCCAGATAGTTCAGGATCCGAATACCCCGCAGCCTGAGTGGAGCCAGTGCTGCATCCATGCACTTTGAAAATGTGCGGGGCACCAGGGAGAGGCCAAATGGCAGCACGCAGAATTCGTACGTGTTGCCTTGAAAGGCAAAGCGCAGATATTTTCTGGACATGGAAGCAGGCGTCTTGCAGGTCAATTGATGTTAACCAGTCGCCCGGTTGGACGGACTGGATGATACGCTGCACTGCCAATATGTTGAACTTTCTCCGTTTGAGGAACAAGTTGAGGACCCCGAGGTCCAGAATTGGTCTGAAACCGTCGTCCCTTTTGGGCACCAAGAAATACCTGGAGTAAAAGCCACTGAGTGCATCGCTTGGACTTAGTGGACAGCGTTCTTCTGTTTAAGATTGGCGATCTCCTGTTGAAGGAATATCGCTTTTGCTGGTTCAACAGTGGTGAGGAGCACACCCTTGAAGGGTGGCGGACCTAAGCAAAATTGTAGAGCGTATCCGTGTCTCATTGTCGATAGCACCCAGGAGTCCTGGGAGCAGCCTTGCCATAGGTCGTTGCTGTTGGTCAGTCCGGTTGTGGTCTGGCAGGGGCGGTAAGGAGCCCTCCGCTGTGGCCCGTTTGATGGAAGTGGCTGGGTCCAAGATGTCTGATCTGAATGCCGTGAAGGACAACTCATCTGGGCTAGAAGGTCGAGGCAGTGGACATGGGGAACGAGACTGTGGAAGTTGGAGCTGCCCGGTGGTAGGGGGCAGTCTGCCCTGCAACTTTAGTAGCATGGTCTGCTGAGCCCTTACTGTCTCTGTTAGCTCCGCAAAACGCTGCTTGGCCGAACTTGGGTGCCTTCAAGGCGACTCTGACGGGGATCGTCTGCGCCAGCGTGGAGAAGGGGACCGGTTTCTACGTGTCGACTGCCTGTCCCCTGGTGAGCATCCCCTCAAGCGGTACCGCCTCAGTGGTGACCTTCTCACCCTGACAGGTGTCTGCGCCTCTGACATTGTAGCAGGGGGAGCCCTAGAGGACCTTTACGGAGGGCCTTGGACCACTGACCTCATTCTCCCTTGGCTCGGGGAGAGAGACTCTGTTGGGGATAGGGCTGCTCTCCTGCACTTAGTTCATTTAGAGCAGTCCAGCTCACCTGCCAGTGCTCTGGTCACATGGTCTGGCCCTTAGCATCTGACGCAAGACCGGTGCTTGTCCTGCATGGGCAGCTTCGCTGTGCACTGGTGGAACCCAGTGGAGGACCCAGTCGACTGTACTGACATGGCGTCATAGGCGGAGCTGCTGCTCTTGGTGCCAAGATCTATCTGCATTGAGGTCGGAGCCGATAGTAGCACAGTCGGTGCCGGGCTGTAGATGGCTACGAAGCTATTCACCAGTGCCGAGTCAGGATCAGGATCAAAGAGGACGATGCCGGTGCTGAGAGGTCGGTGCCGAGTCAATCGGTGTCAAGGTCGGTGCCCATGGGTAGCGTGGTCGGTGCCGGGTTATAGACGGCTCCGAAGAGGTTCACCGGTGCCGAATCAATCGGTTCCGGGAACGGTGCCGAGAAAAACGCTGTCGTTGCCGATGTGTAGCGCGGTTGATGCCCCGGGCTGTAGACGGCTCCGAAGCTAGTCACCGGTGCTGTCAATCAGTCCTGGAATCGGCGTCGAGGAGAGCTCTGTCAGTGCAGAACAGTTGGTGCCGAGTCAAATGGTTCCGAGGTGGGTGCCGATGGTAGGTGCGGTCGGCGCCGGGCTCTAGGTGGTGCTGAAGATGGTTACACCGGAGCCGAGTCAATCAGGGCCGGGCACATTGTTTTTCTCTGCCTCAAGTTTTTTTTCGGTCGCAGTGGCCTACTAAACTAAGCCCGCGGGGTCTCCTTACAGCAACAGAACAGCTCTCCACACGGTATCTGAAAACTACACGAAGCCTCGTGCAGTGAAAAAAGAGAGTAATGGTGGCTTACCAATCTCTGAGAAACCAGCTCTAGTCAGTAAACAGATGTGAGAATAATGTAGCAGCACTATCCAGAACGCTCGGAAGCGTGATTCTACCGTGGAAAAGTGAAAAATTGACGGTAAAAAAATGACAAACCAGCCAAATTCAGGCAAAGAAATCACAAGGCAATCTATGATCTGTCTTAGTGAAGTGAGAGAGAAAATGAGGATGTGCTACTGTGAGGACGTCCCTCTTCAGTAGGAGGTGGGAGGGACTTTTTCCTCACAGCAGGGCCCTGATAGGGGAGCTTTTATATGTGCTCAGTGAGTGGTGGTCGGAGAGGGCTCTTTTCATTCGTTTATGGTTGTCATTCAATTGAAAGGGAACACACGTATTTACAGTATTACAGTATTCACAAGTTTATTTTTAGTTAAATGTCCTTATGAAAATGGTTGAAATAACTGCAGTGAATGAATCAATTACAATATACAGTACTGTACAAACTCGGTACAACTCGTATAGTTCGATTAATAAAAAGAATTAATAAAATAACTAGAGTGTTATTTTTCCGAAAACAATCCAACCACAAACTCTGCACAAACTGTTGACTATACTTTTACACCTTGGCTTGTACTGTTAATTTGACAGCTTAAATAGCAAAAGTTAACAAATGTACATTATACAGAATTAACTCTCTTCTCATATCCAGCATTCAAATGCCATTTTGCAAACTTTAAGTGATTGTTCCTGTGACATTTTTCTAAGAGTGGCTTTTTCCTGACCTGCGACCACTGAGACCTTCATCATGCAATACTCGACTTATGATTGAAATGGAAACCCCAGTCCCACTTGCAGCCAGTTTACTTTGAATATCTTTGGCAGTCAATCTCAGATTGTTATTAACCTTTCTCACAATTCTTCCACTTGTTTTTAGTGAAAGAACCTTCTTTCTACCAGATCAAGAGAGCATTGTGACAGTACCATGAGTCTTGTACTTCTTGATAACAGAAACAATAGTTACAATTGGGATTCTCAAATGCTTGGAAATTTTCATTTATCCTTCTCCAGCTTTTAAGGTCTTCGAATAGCTCTTTACTTTTTCTCATATTGACCTATTGGTAATGACAGCAATCATCCTATGCCTAACCTTTTTATACTCTCTAAGAATGTTCACCTACAATCCAGCATTTTCTGGACTTTTCTAGAATTAGGTTCTGCATTATCATATTGAAATTTCTAGTACCTTGTAGACAGTAGCATAGCATCAAAGGGTAGGAATAATTTTGAATTAGCATTTTTGGATTTTTGCAACAAAAAAAAAATACTGAAATAAATAATTGTGTCTATTTCTTATAACCCTTTTCTTTCATCCACAAAAGCAAAACTTTTGCTACAAAATGATTTTTTCCTATAATTTCTAGAAATTATAAATTTCCATTGGAGTATGTATACCTCTGACTACAACTATGTGTATATCTATATATATATATATATATATTTAAATTTGCAACCATCTGGAATACTCACAGTTAGAATTGACCTGACTCTAGTTTCCAATTAGCTTAAATGCTATTTTTCTTTTCATCATTTCTGTAGAATATTTTATGACTTTTCCTAAATTGGGGTCATGATCTTATACCTAGAAAACAGAACCTTTGAGATGTTTATTTTTTTTTAGAACAGGCCATGTACACAAATAAGATGTTTCGGGTCACTGTGACCTGTGGTATTTATCTATGTAGATTTGTGTGCAGGAATAAAACCAACTACTTTAATTTGTTATTTTATTATTAATATATTTGTGTTATTATCTCTGGAAATGGCTGCACCTGTCTGGAGATATTTATAAACAAAAAAACAAACAATATATATCTACAAGGCAGAGCCTAATTTTCACTGTCAGTATTGCAACAGCATCTCACTTGTAAAGACACTCCAAAATGAGGAGCTCCCAGGTTGGCAGTCAAAGAAGTTTTATCACAGCTCCTTGACTAAAAGAGCATAAAAGAGTAACACCTTTGCAAATAAAAACACTTAATCAATTTAAGACTGTTTAAATTACTTTGAAATTGCATCGGGTCAATATGACCCAAAACATAACAGATTTACCTAAATTCTGAACATAATAGGAGGGTTAAATTGCATGTCCTGAAATGGGTTGAAATGCTGTCCATGCACTGATTTCGCACAGGAAATAAGTGTCCTTATATTTATAATTGAGGTTTTCACTTTTCACAGCTTATTTTGCCACATGAGGTAGAATTTACTCGGATTTATTTCCCATGTCATGCAAGAACATTAAAAGAAAACTTGTCAGGAAATTACCAGTTTACTAGCCTGTACTTCAGATTTTATATTATTGGAACTACATCGTTGTCCTTTGAGGCACTGAGCAGACACTGGGTATCAAGTTTTGTTGCTAACTAAGCAAGTGATTCAGTACCATTGCATGTTTAATTAGGTATCATCTGCCAAGGGCATATAGTTCTTAAAAATGATCTAAAAATTATTTGAATGTCTGCAACACATTTTTAAAATCTATTTTTATAGTAATAATCCTATCTCTATTTATAATTTTCATAACTTTAGAAACCTTGCTCATACCGTTACCACCAAATCAAAAACAACCCTTACATTAACATGTGCCTTGATTTATTAATAGCCATATTATATCACATGAAGTATTTCAGAATAGGAATATTTTACCGACAGTAAAGTTGCTGTTATCTCAATTGCTGGACCACTTGGTGCCACCTAATGAATAATAATGTCTCGAGTGACTAATTAGTTGGGGTTGTGCGCGTTATGTTTTGCTTTTGTATTTATTAATCTGAACAAAAAGACATTGGAAATGTGAAAAAAATTATAAGTTATCAAAGGTGCCCAGCTATTTAAAGTGGAGATATCAAAAACACAAGCCAAGTTTCAAGAAACCATTGGGGCAACCTTAGCCAGCACCAAGCAAATAGGCACAATTGTAAAACCGATGGGGGTCAAGGTTGCCCCAATTGTTTCTACTAACTTGGCTTATGTTTTTAATGCAAGTTTGATCCATTTTTATTGTGCTTGAAAAACACAAGCCAAGTTAGTATAAAGAGTGTTGGAAAATACAAATTAAAAGTGAAATTGTGCTTTTGGCTGATTTACTTTTGCTGCGTCAATGCCCTGAAAACACGTAAACTATCCTTGCAGTATAGAGAGTCTCTGGCAGTTTTCACTGATAACTTAGCACGAGGAACCACTGTTGCCCTCAATTTGGTTTCATTTGCACTTTGTTTTTTTTCATTACCTAAATGGAGGCACTTTTGTTGATATTTTGTATTTTTGTGTCTTGTATTTATTCGATAAGCGTGTGTTATTATTTGTACAACAGCATGGGTGAATAGAAGAAGAAATTTGTCCCATTCCCCAATTCCAAATGCAGCCAGGTGTTTTCCATTTTCACCAATTAAATATCACTGACAGTCCATTATATAATGGGAACCAAAAGTATAGGAAGAGGAGCATGTGGTTCCAGGGGGATGAGAACAGAGGACAAGGAAGTCGGCCATTTTGACAGACAGACAGACAGACCTGGGATGGTAAACAGCCAGAATTGTTTGGAACTTTAACCATTTGCGGTCCATTTATTTAACACTTGCCTCTTTATAGATAAATATAGTTAAATCCTCTCCTCATCACTCGTTTATCACCAAACTCCTCAATAAGGTGATCCAAGTCGTTATTTTATTGCTACAACATCTCAAAAAGCTCTGCAAATGTCCATGATATTCTTGATCGCTGGATGAGGAAGCATCTATCTCCTTTGTTTGTGTCCATGTTATCTCTGTGATGCATGGGGCTAGAAGCTACGTCTTTTTTTCTGCTTCATTCGGCTCCTATCGGTCAAACTCGCCCATTGAAGGATCCCAGAGTGTCAGTTTCAACAGAATTACTGGGGAGTTGGTTCTAGACCCTCACAATTCTCTGGGTAAAAATGTGTATCCTACTTTCTGTTCTGAATGCCCTTTATCTAATCTCCATTTGTGACTCCTGGTCCTTGTTTCTTTTTCAGGTCAAAAAAGTCCCTTGGGTCGACATTGCATATGACATGCCTTTTAAACCCAGAATAGTTCTGGTCGCTCTTCTTTGCACTCTTTTTAGAGCAGAAATATCCTTTTTGTAGCGAGGTGACCAGAACTGAACACAGTATTCTAGATGAGGTCTTACTAATGCATTGTAAAGTTTTAACATTACTGCCCTTGATTTAAATTAAACACTTTTCATTATGCAGCCAAGCATTTTGTTGGCCTTTTTTTATAGCTTCCCTACATTGTTTAGATGAAGACATTTCTGAGTCAACATAAACTCCTAGATCTTTTCAGCGATTCCTTCTTCAATTTCATTATGTCCCTTATGGTATTTATTTTGGATCTTATTATAGTTTACATATAACAGAAGTCAGGTTTATTGGTCTATAGTTACCTGGTTCAGTTTTGTCTCCCTTTTTGTGGATCGGTATTACATTTGCAATTTTCCAGTCTGTCGGTACCACCCCTGTGTCAAGAGACTGTTGCATGATCTTGGTTAGCGGTTTGTAAATAACTTCTTTCATTTCTTTGAGTACTATTGGGAGGATCTCATTTGTTTGCTTTGATTTGTTTATTTTAAGAGCTCCTAGTCCCTTTTAACACTTCTGCCTCTGTTATGCTAAAGTTATTTAAAACTGGATAAAAACAGGTCGACATGTAGGGCATGATATCTGTATCGTCCTTTCACCAAACTGCTGCTTATATTACGGGACTGTGTTGTGATAATATATGTGGAGTGGAATAATTGTAATACTAATAAACCTCTAAAGTCACAAGTAGCCTAGTTAAATATTTTATGGAAGGTTTTGTGGTTTTAATTCGTGCAGTTTCAGGTGTTTTTTACAATAGGTTTTGTAATGAGGACCCCCACCCCTATATATATTTGTGCACTGTTTATTATTATTTATTGTACTCTAATGATTTGTTGTACCTCTCGTGAGAATGCATGACTGTCGGCTAAGTAATTATTGAATTGGCTGACAGTCAGACAGACTAATTTAAACCTGTGTAGAATGTGACCATCTCCGGACTGATTGATTGTTGTTACTCGAGATGGTCACATATAAATGGAGACCCACAGCTTGTGCAGGGGAGTTGAGGAGTGGAGAATGAAAGTTAGAGAGAGGAGGTAAAAGAATAACTAAAGAAAACAACTGCGAGACGGCACTGAGTTTTTTTTTTTTTCCCTGTCTCACAGTGCAGACACACTGTTTGAGCAGAACAGATGTCAGGAATAAAAATAAATTCAACGGCATCTAAGATTTCAGTAATTTGTTCAAGGTCTGTCAGAGATGGGTGGATAATGTGCAAATGTGTCTTTTTGTGTTTTTCTTTAGCATTTACAAACCGCTAAAAATACAAAGTGACAAAGTCGGGGTGAGTGAGTATAAAGACAGCGATTTTTATTTATTTTATTTTTTTATTTCTGTTTTGCCATCATCCAGTTCTAGCCACAAAATGACAAGCATAGCAGTAGTAATAATAATAATAACAATAATAATAATAATAATAATAATAATAATAATAATACAGCGCACATATGTGTGTGTGTGTGTGTGTGTGTGTGTGTGTGTGTGTGTGTGTGTGTATATGTGTTTGTGTGTGTGTATATATACAGTGGCTTGAGAAAGTATTGACCCCCTTGGCATTTTTCCTATTTTGTTGCCTTACAACCTGGAATTAAAATGGATTTTTATTTGGATTTCATGTAAAGGACATACACAAAATAGTCCAAATTGGTGAAGTGAAATGAAAAAAATAACTTGTTTAAAAAAATTCTAAAAAATAAATAATGGAAAAGTGGTGCGTGCATATGTATTCACCCACTTTGCTATTAAGCCTCTAAATATGATCTGGTGCAACCAATTACCTTCAGAAGTCACATAATTAGTTAGATTGCACACAGGTGGACTTTATTTAAGTGTCACATGATCTCTGTATATATATACACCTGTTCTGAAAGGCCCCAGAGTCTGCAACACCACTAAGCAAGGGGCACTACCAAGCAAGCGGCACCATGAAGACCAAGGAGCTCTCCAAACAGGTCAGGGACAAAGTTGTGGAGAAGTACAGATGAGGGTTGGTTTATAAAAAAATATCCGAAACTTTGAACATCTCCACAGAGCTGGGCTTTATGGAAGAGTGGCCAGAAAAAAGCCATTGCTTAAAAAAAAAAAAAAGAAAACACGTTTGGTGTTTGCCAAAAGGCATGTGGGAGACTCCCCAAACATATGGAAGAAGGTACTCTGGTCAGATGAGACTAAAATTGTGCTTTTTGGCCATCAAGGAAATACGCTATGTCTGGCGCAAACCCAACACTTCTCAACACCCCGAGAACACCATCCCCAAAGTGAAGCATGGTGGTGGCAGTATCATGCTGTGGGGATGTTTTTCATCGGCAGGGACTGGGAAACTGGTCAGAATTGAAGGAATGATGGATGGCACTAAATACAGAGAAATTCTTGAGGGAAACCTTTTTCAGTCTTCCAGAGATTTGTGACTGGGACGGCGGTTTACCTTCCAGCAGGACAATGACCCTAAGCATACTGCTAAAGCAACACTCGAGTGGTTTAAGGGGAAACATTTAAACGTTTTGGAATGGGCTAGTCAAAGCCCAGACCTCAATCCAATTGAGAATCTGTGGTATGACTTAAAGATTGCTGTACACCAGCGGAACCCATCCAACTTGAAGGAGCTGGAGCAGTTTTGCCTTGAAGGGGCAGAGCACCCCGCCACACATGGCTAAGTACATTATTGTTTGTTTCCTTTATTTATTGGTTGCTTTAGTCAAGGGAGTTGTCGATTTCCTAAATTAAGTGCTCAAAGTGTTTTATAGTACTATATTTCCAAAGTTTGGTTTAGCTATGCCCAAGCAACTGAGAGTAATCATCGTTAGCTTCAAAAGAGTAACATTCATAATATCAGAAAAAACACCGTTGCTAAGAGTGGAGAGGGCTCGGGTCATTGTAAGGAATATTTACCAGATACCAGAGGTTAACATCCGGGACACTCTGTGATATACGGTTTTGTATGTGAAAGTGAACCCCAAAGCATTTTAGATAGTACCAGTAGTTGCATTCATATGTGCAGCCTCAGCACAGGTACATGAATGCTTTCTTTGAAAACTATATTTAGACTCAGACACTCCAAGTCTCCAAGTGTTTTATCAATGCAAATTCAAGTCTTTTCCATCTGTGGTATTCAAGAATAGGGAAAGAGGTATAGTGGGAGTGGAGGGAGGCATTTATAACTGCAAATATGTTCTCTGCAATACTTCATTCATACACATTGAAAAATATAAACTGGTCCCAGAGGGGTTAAAAATGCCTAAAAATTCAAATCATCTTCTTTTATTTGGAGAAAGGGGAAAAAGTGGAATATGTGACAACACATAATGTAAATAAACAAAATGCAAGTTGTGTATTTGTGGGAACTCATAGCTGCACCATGAACCCCTACAAGTTATGTCAAATAAATGGGGGAAATGGTCTTCTCTCAAAAACATCCTTGACCATAGTGAAATATTGGAAACTTTGAAGAACTTTGGGAAAATATTTATTTCTCCTTTCTATTCCCCTCCTTTGAAAATGCTGAGGTGTTATATTGAGGATTGTTTGGCATACTAGAGACTGTAAGCTACTTTATGTTTTTGTTATGCACTGATCACCCCAAATGTCTATCCATTCTAAACTTGTTCGACAAGTGGTATATTCTATTGCTTGTTTTAGAAGATTTGCAATACCTGTTCTGTGTCCATCAACACAAACTGTTGCATCATTCCATTGCCCTCAACATTTTGTGGAAAACATCTGAAGATCTAATTGTTGTGAGGAGTGTTAAATTGATCGAATTGCTGTGAGAAGTGTTAAATTGACCTAATTGTTGTGAGAAGTGTTAAAGTGATTGGTCCTTGTACAAGCCGATATTTTGACCTAGATCTGACTCCGCTCCTACCTACCCTCTTCCAAGAACCTCTGGCAGGACGGTGCCAAAGGCTATATACTCCTGTCAACAGTGGGAATGGAATAATCCAAGTGTTCTAGTGAGTCCTAGGCTCCAGTCTACCACAGTACTGCAACCCTGAACTCTGAAGCCTGTTTTCAATTATTTTTTAATGTAAAAGCACATTTCCTTTACCTATCAATCAATACCATACATATCTACAGTAAGCCAGCACAGCCTGTATTTATGGTAAACCATCAACTTGGTGCTAGCCAAGACCCATCAGACACAATATCCTGACAAAAGAGATTGGGGTGGCCCTTATACAAAAACTTCTGACACGTTAAATCCACAAGATCCATCAATTTGATTCAGATTTTATGATTTAGTAGGCGAAGATAAGATGGTGTCTGATGTCCCCACTGTTTTATTCAAAACGGGATGTTGTAAGAGGATATTGCGCCCATCACAAATGATGCATTACATTCGGGTACCACTGCCACGTGACCAATAACATAAGGGCACTCAAAATACCTTGATTTATAATACTTTGTATCTTAGCTGGTCGATTGTTACAAATATTTAATAAAATGTAAGGGAATGAAAAAAACTTTATAATAGACTTGTATATATATATATATATATGTATATATATATATATATATATATATATATATATATATATATATATTATATATACACACACACACACACACAGTACTGTGCAAAAGTTTTAGGCAGGTGTGAAAAAATGTTGAAAGTAAAAATGCTTCCAAAAATAGACATGTTAATAGTTTATATTTATCAATTAACAAAATGCAATGTGAGTGAACAGAAGAAAAATCTACATCAAATCAATATTTGGTGTGACCACCTTTTGCCTTCAAAACAGCATCAATTCTTCTAGGTACACTTGCACACAGTTTTTGAAGGAACTTGGCAGGTAGGTTGGCTCAAACATCTTGGAGAACTAACCACAGTTCTTCTGGGGATTTAGGCAGCCTCAGTTGCTTCTCTCTCTTCATGTAATCCCAGACAGACTCGATGATGTTGAGATCAGGGCTCTTTGGGGCCATACCATCACTTCCAGGACTGCTTATTCTTCTTTACGCTGAAGATAGTTCTTAATGACTTTTGCTGTAAGTTTGGGGTCATTGTCATGCTGCAGAATAAATTTGGGGCCAGTCAGATGCCTCCCTGATGGTATTGTATGATGGGTAAGTATCTGCCTGTACTTCTCAGCATTGAGGAGACCATTAATTCTGACCAAATCCCCAACTCCATTTGCAGAAATGCAGCCCCAAACTTGCAAGGAACCTCCACCATGCTTCACTGTTGCCTGCAGACACTCATTCATGTACCGCTCTCCAGCCCTCCGGCGAACAAATTGCCTTCTGCTACAGCCAAATTTTGACTCATCAGTCCAGAGCACCTGCTGCCATTTTTCTGTACCCTGGTTCCTGTGTTTTCGTGCATAGTTGAGTCACTTGGCCTTGTTTCCATGTCGGAGGTATGGCTTTTTGGCTTCCATGAAGGCCTCTTCTGACCAGACTTCTCCGGACAGTAAATGGGTGTACCAGGGTCCCATTGGTTTCTGCCAATTCTGAGCTGATGGCATTTCTGGACATCTTCCAATTGTGAAGGGAAATAAGCATGATGTGTTTTTCATCTGCTGCAGTGTGACAGAATTCGACTGCTTCAAGAAGGATTGCTGAAACACTATAGATTCAGCAGCAGACTAACAATCAGAATTGAGTACAAAAAATAAAAGGGGGTCAGCTGATATAAAGTACACTGCCTTTTGAACTGAAGTCCCTGAGGTGAAATAAAAAATGAAAAGCAAGATGAAAATCATTGCTGCCAGTTCTTCTCAACTAAATGTATTTCTTGTGCTTGTTTTTAAAAAAAGATGGATAAAAACAAAAAATAAAATAAATTCTAACAAACTGTTTCTAGTCCATGTTTCTAGACTATTTTTCTTGCAAATAGCTGGTAATTCTATAGATAACCTTATTGTGCTTCAAACATTTTAATTCAACTGGGTCCTGAAAAAACTCCACTTTATCATAATACCCCCTGAGCAGGTACAGGAAATCAATAACTGTGGACCCACATCCATCATTGCTTAGAGAAAAACCCATTGCTAATATTAGATAGAGGGAAACAGCTACAATTGTGTGGCTTCATTCTGGAGTTCACAGCCATCTGACACTGTTCACTGACGTTAAAATGGATTTCAGTCCTGCTACAATGTATCCGCTGTGGCAAAGAAGATAAATTAACCTCTTTGCTTGTTTTGCCATGACAATTGAGGTACAATGTTTGTTCAATGTAAGTAATGAATGAAAATACACTTCTTGTCCGCTTTAGTAGAACCTCCCCTTGGTGTGAAACATGTTCTCCACACCCTGAGTTCCTTGATTACTCTGGAAGGCTGCACACATGTCATAGTTTAATTAAGCATCATTGTCCATCGAACAAAGCTGCACTTGTACCCTGATGGTAATGACTACTTTCAAGACAATGACTACTTTACACCAATTCATAGTGCTATAATTGTGTACAAAAGGGTTTAAGAGCATGAAAGAGACACTAGTCATGACATTAGTCATGGTCATCAGAATCATCTGATCTCAACCCAGTTGAGCATGTTTATGATGCTCTTGAGCACCTAGTGGAGTCCATGTTGTGCCAAGGCTGTGATCAGCACTATCTGTGACCTAACACAATATTAGGTACTGATCCTAATAAAGTGGCAAGGCAGTGTATCCTTTTTAGAATTATAAAGATACATGAACATATGCAATTTACCTTTTGATAAAAGCTATGTAATGTTATTGTACTGTATTAAGGCTCTGCATCGCATTTGAATGCTGTCAGTAACCCTACAGATGGTGTGGAGTTAGACTGTTTGGAGTAGTGTCTTCAATTCACAAGAATACCTAATGTTTTAAAAAAAAACACAAGGTTATAGACTCTGACTAACTGACTTGGAGCATGTCAGTGTGATCTGGAAACAGATTCAGGCTGCAAAAAAGGAGAAGGAGCTTCATGTAACATTGTTGGGTTTAGCTAGTGCATATGATTCAGTGCCACATAAGCGTCTTTGGGCTGCATTTGAGTTCTTTACCATACGTACTACTATAACAGGGTTGGTTAACTTACTTCGGGACTTGCAGATCTCAAGGTACTGCTACAGTGGCAGGTATGCCAAGGAAAGTTACCCAGCGTAAGTAAACACATCTTTTGTTATCCATCTAACTAAGCAATAATCAAAAAATAAATATTTATAAGTTACACAACTCTCAGGAAGTAGGATCAGAAGGAATTGTATAAATACAGAGTCTGGTTTTCATTTCACACTAAGTTGTTTGACGGGTGTGTAATGTGAAGAAGTTCACCATCATAAACTTGGTTGCTTTTCTGGAAGGAGAATCCGGCCCTAACCAATACGTCATCAGCAAGCACATAAAAGATCTGTGTGTTATTCTTTCTTGTCACTTCTTTTTGTTTCGGCCTCCATCCTACCCAGCCACCACCTCACAGCGTGCCTCGTCCCGGGGGGAGGTGGCTCATAACCATGTCCTATCTGTGGCACAGGTATGCATGTAACTGTTCATGTATTTCCAGCCAGTCTCGCGCAGGTAGCCGTTGAGCACCAGTGGACGAGACCTCCAGCCAAATGTATCTTTCACTCAGGCCCTGAGTGCCCCCACAGTCATAAACCATCTGCAATTGCAATCGCCATCATCATCGTTCATTCAGTACCATTCATTTAAGCAAATTCTCCGTGCTGAACAGATAGATCTGTCAGCTCATCAACATTTTCTGTTTTATATATATATATATATATATATATATATATATATATATATATATTATATATATATAATTTATATATAATATATATATTTACGGATCAGTAAGCATTCTTAGTTATGCAAAGCAATTTAATCTGCTCTCCGGTACTGCTGCACTTTAAAATCATTGTATATACAGTAATCAAAACAGAAACCAAGATACTGAAATTCTGCACCTCATAATAAAAGGTATTTCTATTGGCATGGGGCTTTAGTGAAACTAATTTGTATTCGAGAGTCACCCATGATGTTTGTCCTAATATTTTGTAAATTTATTTTTTACGTTTAAACACCTTTTGGACAATTTCGTATGACTTTTTGGTAAGCTTGTACTAGATCCCTGAATCTCCCAACAGAAAAAAACCCCACACTCTTCTAGCTTTGTGTCTATCTAACTTTACTTTCGTTTTGAAAATATAAAAAAACATCCCTGATTGTTTGTTGAAGACTTTGGAGATGTCAGTCATTTGGTAAGCAACCAACGGTTGTTTAAAACAGCTTAAAAATCGGTGTCTAACGTCACCGTTACATCATTGTTCATATGTTTTTTGATGTCAGAATCATGACAGGGTACACTGTTTCTCCACTGACCTTCACCATGGCAATGAAAGTAAATATTAGGGCCTTGAAATGGGTAGTTGGAGGAGAACTGCTGGCTTCTGGTATGCAGCTGCCACCACTTAGCGCACACATGGACGACATAACCACTGTCACAACAATGGTAGCCTGCACCAATTGGTTACTTTTCAAACTAGCACATAACATCAGATGGACAGGTATGCAGTTCAAGGCCCCCAAGTCGAAGAGCAAAGCAGTGACTAAGGTGTTCTACATTGATGATGAGGCCATTCCAACAGTGTCAGAAAAGCCCTTAAGGAGTCTTGGGAGGTAGTACGATGGTGATTTAAAAGAGTGGAGGGAGAGGGGAAACAGCAGGCAGTGCAAAGGCTTTCGGTTTGGTTTTCTTCCAAAGTTGCTGTGGCTGCTTACTGTGTATGAGGTTTCCATGTCATACATTAAGAAATGGCTGGGAGTTCCACAATGACTTAGCAATATAAAGGGAAACTGCAACTGCCAGTCTCAGCTCTAACTAAGGGATTCAAGGAATGTAACGTGGCTCTGAACCTGGGTTGCTTCACCTGGTGTCATGACCAGGTCCTGTTATGCTTGGCACTAGCACTGGAAGAATGGCGGAATAAGATAACCAGTTCACCGCCAATATCAGCAATAGTTGGTACACAGAGAACGACGTTCCTCCCTCCAGGACAGCAACCAACAGGAAAGGTTGTTAGAACTAAGATTCACCTGGGACAATTGGAGGTTGCTATAGTGCAGAGAAATGTTGGCCAGAGCCATATTTTCCCACCCAAGATTGCTACATCTAACCTTCAACTTGACATTGTCCTGTGGTCAGTCTCAGCACACCTTGCTATCCTGGTGGAGCTTATAGTGCTATGGTACGATTCTGTGGATGACGCATATAAGAGGAAAAATCAGTTATCAGTTTAATTTTATCAGTTAACATTAATTTGAGAGTGGCAGCTTGGTTTCAACTGAATCAGGCCAAAAGAAAATCTTACATAATCAATGTAGAGACAGGCTGGCCTTCGATCTGTCTAGAGGTTAGAGTGTCACGGGTCACACCCAACAATTGTAGCCGACTAAGCCACTTAAGTGGTTGTGGGCACCAGGACTCTGTATAACTATTGTGTTTATCAATTTTTACTTTGCACAGGTTCGTTAGATATTGCAACAGCAGGATGCAGGATCAGAGACCACCACATCCAGGGACCAACAGCACAAACAGTTTAAAATAGATTTTATTTTTATAAACTATAAAACAAATGTTCAAAATCAAAGGACCACCACCCACATTATGGCTAGGGTGGAAAGTAACAAATCAAAAACATATACCCACTACTTTGCAAGGGTGCAAAGTATCAAAAAATAATAAAAAATAAAGTTTAGGTCACGCCCACTTGCTGCAGGACCGAGGTAACCGTTCTTCCAGGAACGTAGAGGGGATTCATGTCAGGGTGGTCCTGCAGCAGCCTGGACTGGTCCTGCGTGGCCCTCTCTATTTATTTCTATGAAGGCAAGACCAAAAGTGTTCACGGCAGTTTAAAAACACAATTAAAACTTGCCTACCGTTCCTTTCCCTTTAAAAACACAGAGCTTAACTATTTGCTACAGTAATATAGATAAAAAGGACTCGCTAAAAAAATATCGATAAAATCATTACCAAAAACAGTTCTAAAATCCCATTAGCTTCTAATTAAAATACAGGAGCTCCTTATAGTCAAACGAGAAAAAACTAAATAACAGACAAAGTGCACCAAACTAAGGGATAGCACTGGGTAATAAAAGCTGCATAAATAGCTAAAAACTGGGGTGGTTAGCAAACAGCCTGATAAACAAAAAAAGAGAGTAAAAACTTCCCTGTATTTTTTAAGTTCGCCTGGTTCTGCAGCTACCACTGTGCTTTGTTCCAGACTCAGATCCATGCCGCTCCCATCCCTGTTGTTACTGCTGTGCTTCCTTCCAAATCCATATCCACACCGCTCCCATCCCCAGGGTGCTTTCACTTTCTCCTTTAGTCCGTTTCCCCTTTTTTTTGACCATTCCTTTCCGTTCTTCTGTGTCTCTCTGCGCTCTTTCTTCTTCCAGTTAAATAGAGAAATGTCCATTCCCCTTCCGTCCTATCGACCGCTGACCTAAATTATTAAAACCTGCACCCGATGAAATCATTAATCTGCTCGTAAGTAATTGTCAGCAAAACTGTACATCCCAGAAGCCTCGCTTTCACCACATCTAGCCCAACTCATACAGCCCGTGCCTAAACAAAACAATCCTCTTTGTGACAAAGCAAAACGTGTACAATCAAAAGTGCAAATAATAATAAAACATACATTTATAAAAACGTGCTCCAATATAGTATAAATCAAAAAGTGAAGAAAACATATCATTATCTAGAAACGTGCTCCAATATAGTGTAATGACCCTGGTAATGGCGGCATCCAGGACATTGTGTTTGTTACGTCCTGTTTTAATGTTCAGTGTATTGTGAGGGTACGGGGCACGCCATAGTGGGTATGTGTGTGGGCGGGTCTCCCGGAGGTTATAGGTAAAGAGGATTGCCGCGAGCTGGAGAATGCATGCGACTGCTAAGTGGAGTGTGAGAGACGGAGCGATAGATTGAGTGAGAGTAGGCCTGTGAAGCTGTTTATTATTTTGGAGTGAACCCCGGCCCAAACAGGGATTCGTTATTGTTTGTTTTTATTGAGGAGGAATAAAAGCAGAATTAGAATTCCTTCTGGTCTCCCCTGAGTCTGTCTCACCTTCATAGCACAGAACGCTACAATAGTATAAATCAAAAAGTGAGGAAAACATACATTCAGGGTGTATACATTTCTATTATCTAGAAACGTACTCCAATATCGCATAAATCAAAAAGTGAGGAAAACACATACGTTATCTAGAAACTTGCTCAAAATAAAAGTGCTTATATAAAAGGGCTGCATGAGTGGCATTTCAGTCACCCTGTGACATAGGTACATCCTACTTGTTAGAAAAATAATTGCCATGGCAACTACTATTTTCAACCAGGTGCCATTGGAGCTAAGACCGATACTGCCAACAGTGCAGTTAATAGAAACAGCTTGAAGTACTTCTGTATTCTGCCAAGTGGCAAGATAACATCCTCCAACAGCAATCAGCTTTTGAAGCTAGGTATAAAAAGTACTGTTGAGCCCCTTCAGCTCTGATTTGCACAGGGACAGGTGTATTTCTAGGTCTGAAGGGCTTTAGTTAGCATTGAAAAAAAAGTGGTTTTTAATCAGGTTGCTGGCTTATTTAGTCCTAAGCAGTGTTATTGCCAATTCAAGAAAAGTTTCCCAACATGGCAAATCTCAATTAGTAATCTGAATAACACTATAGGGTGCATATATTAATGTCTTGTTATATAAATGAACAGCACTCTTCATTTTATTTCCTGTCTTCACCTATATTTTACTCATACTCCACTGTAACCTTTAAAATGTAGAGGTCAGTTCAGGTCAAATAAAAATTGGATAGAATAAAAAACAAAAGAAATTCAGCTTCTTTTTCGAAACATGATGTAATACATTTGGCAGGACTACAGGAAAGCATAAGATGCAGAATACATATGGGAGGCTGTTGATATGGTTACTGGTATTAGTGCTAGCTTCCTGTAATTAACTGAGGACTGCAATCCTCCAGTATTCTGGATATTTCACTTTCCCCATTCATGGCTGCTCCATTCTGTTACAAGAGAGAAAACTTGGTCTTACCCAGCTATTTTGCTTCCCTTTTTTATTTTTAAAATGCTGTCTTTACTTGTGATGTATTTTATGCTTGTGTCACAAAATGATTTTGTCAACTTGTTTATCTGTAGTGTCAATATTCCCCAATTCAAAAAACTATACTAGGAAGATTACAAAAGGGTTACTACAACTATAAACATATATGGTTTGTACTTTATACAAATGCCCTGATAAACCCTATTAATAACTCATCCTGTATATTTGAAACAGCTAGTAATTAAAGGACCTACAATGTTTTGCAATGCAGTTGAACTACACACCAACTCTTCAGTATACAAGGCATACAAAATGACTGCTGATTGATCTTTGAATAACTAGTAAGACATAGGGTGCTGGGACAATCAAAACATTGAATGCATGCGTAAAATGTCATGTAATTATGAGCTACCTAGTGAATGGAAGGCTCACCTAAGATCAAGAGGCATATCATAATTAAATACCAAACAAAGTTATTACCTGGTACTTAAATCATGCTGTAAATGTTTTCAACATACTGTTTATTGTGGTCATTCAGTTGATCTAAACAGGGAGGCCTCAGTGATATAAACCAAATCTGCCATCGGCCCATTTACTTTTGAAGACCAATATGCAATTAAGAGACTCACACACTGTTAGAGAAAATTTAGACTGCAGTAGTATTTAGATATGACAGTTTAAATGAACTGAATAGACTCCATTGCATGTAAAACATGTATGTGAAAACGTGAATGTGCTCCTGCTGCAGTCCCTCAGGGCACCCCGTCTTCTCCTAGTATAGGCCTATGCACTGTAAATCATTTTTAAAAATGACTGTGTAATCCTGTATATTTCTGAAGTGTCAGTCACTAAACACACACATGCAATTTAATCCGCTTCTGGGCTCTTCCCAATTAATAGCTAGTAAGAAAACCACTCCTACTATAGGGTTACATTGATTAGATTGTAATATTTTACCTCTTACAGTACTGTTAGCAGAAAAATCTTACAAAAAAAAAATGTTTTCAAATGTTTTTCCACAGGAGGAAAGAAACATTAACTTCAAGTCCTAATTATAAAATAACACAATAAGGTAGACTAGAAATACAGGTGCAGAAAATTTCCAATTTCCCTTGTTGCATCACTAGACAGTTTATTTTAAATAATAATAAAAAAAAAGAATGAAGAAAACAACCCAATACCAACACCACTGACAGAACTGGAATAGCTTTTTCCAACATCTTTATAAGTGAAATTTTAGAAGTTAACTACATCAAGCACATAAAAAAACTAACACACATGGACCTATTTTATAAATGTTTTAAAATATTGTGCACCCAATCAAATGTGATTTGAAAGCATGACATCATCTGCTTCGTTTCCACTGCGGGTTGCTGCTGGCTAGCAGTGGCCAGTCCAGGCCAACAGACACGTGTTTCTGTGTTTTTTCCTAACATGGCCAAATTCTTGTCCTGCATCATCAGGTAATTGGGGGATTATGTTTTAATGAAATCTGTAGTAGATGAAGTTCAGGGAAAAAAAAAAAAACGCAAACTATGGATGCTGAAATTTTAAAAAGTGTTGTCGCTATTTTTATTTTCATGATATACACGATTGTAGACAGCATTCTCAAGACCCAATTTTCCAAACTAAAAAGATGGATTGAAAATGAATCTGATAGCTTCCATGTTAAAAACAACACATAAATCCATCACCACTAGCAAGAAACGTATCTTTAACCATGCAGGATTTCCAAGCAGGTAACATCTGTGTTTTATCTGTCATAGAAACGAACAATCGTGACACAGGTGTCACGGGAAATAAGTTAGCCGTCAAATAAGTTAGCGTAGCCTTATATTGAGCCTTTTTGCGCACGCGCGAATTTTAGAATTTCGTTTGTAAACTTTAATTCCGAAAATCGTTTTACTTTTAAAAATGTTGTCAGGATCTTTATTAAAGTTGTGTTTTATGTGGTTAAAATCGAAAATACATTGTTATAATATTAATAACACTTTTTATTGTAGAATGTTGTATTTTATTTAATAATAGCGGTTAACTTTAAGCTACTACAGGTTATATGTGTTTAAAGTCGAAAACACATTTATAATATAAATAACACTTTTTACTGTATCATGTTGTATTTATTTAATAATAGGTTAACTTTAAGCCAAGACGTAGTAGTGCAATGTGCGATTTATTTTTATGTGCATTATATTTGTGTTAAATCGTTATAATAACACGTTTTAAATAATATGACAATATCTATTATTTAACATTCCCAATTTAAACCATCATCAGAGTTGTCATTTTAAGTTTGTAATCGCAGGATATTTACATTATAGGTTTTCTTTGTACAAATATTACTGAAAGAGAAATAAATACGATATTCTATATATTAGTTACGACATAACAGAAACAATTAAGATTTATTTTTATGTGCAATTAGATTATTACAGCCCCCCCCCCCCCCCCCCCCCCCCCCCCCCCCCCCCCCTCTATAATGTATACTGCCCAGGCCCACCCCAAAAAAGGCGCAAAATCTAAAACAATTTATTTTTATAAAATATACCAAAAAACAAAACCAGACCGCTTCACAAGCATCAATCTGTAAACACTGCACTCTAATTTATCATTCATAATACAGGTGTGCATATACACGTCCATATATATGAAGTCTGCGTGTTCCTTCGTCTGATCATATGAATGTACGTATAGGAAGCCAATCGTTTTGTGCGTTTCTCAAATAATCTATCTATATATCTCTTAAAACACAATATTTAACTAAAAACGTATACGTTTTCTGTGTATATTAAAACAGGTTTAGATATTCCCACACGTAGACTTGATTAAAACGTCAAAAACAGTATTCTCTATCAATGAGAGTGTTTGTAGCCACTTCCCCGTAACATTTATTAAATAAATAAATAAATAAATAAAAAAATAAAAAACGGAGCATTTTACCGTGAAAAGAATAACTTAGTTAAACTTGAGTATGATATGACACAACATTTTTGAAAGGAAATAAACATTTGGCAAGTAGTTATTTTAACTCTACATAAACATAAATTATACTGACAAAATAATGTTTTTAAAATATTTATTTCTGTTAAAAACCATACTGCACATCCAAACACAGCAAGCGCTTTACTTTAAATAAAATGTATTTATAGAAAAACTTAAACGTACATTTACACTTTGATAAATAAGACGACAGATGTTACTTTTTTAAACAGAAAAAATAATGTCTACAATATGATGTAAAACGTCACATTTTAAAACAAAAAAATCCGATCTGCAATACCTGTTTTCATTTCTTAAAATACAAATGGCATCTGTAAAATCTTGGCTAAATCTCCACAGAACCTTACCTTTAAGTTCTAAAATTCGCGCGTGCGCAGATAGGCTCAAAAAGGCAAAGGCAAAGTCTATTTCACGGCTAACTTATTTCCTGTGACACCGGCTCAATGCAAATAAAATGTTCCAGAAGGGGTTAGGCAGCAGCCAAAAAAAAAAAACAGCTAGGTTTTGTCATTGTTGCGTTTAGCCTGGGCAAAAAAGAATCATGATCTCCCCGGTAAACTTGTAACAAACCCCAAGATACATTTTACTATAGAATCACTGTAGTGCTCTGAATGTTTACAGAAGCATGCTTCCTGTTAGCATGTTTGCTGCTTTCAAAGAGAACAGTAAAGCTTAAATGTATTTATCAACAAAAACGTCACAGGTCTTATCTACAAGAAAGAAAAACAGCTTTTATAAGATTCTGGTTTATTAAAGCTTTACATAAATATAGAGTGCTGTTCCAGCATGCCTTTCTCTACACAGATACTGTTCAAAAGACCCTGTAGCTCATTCACCGGCTGACACCCTAAAACACTGATCCCGTCCTATTGTTGCTGAATTTAATTTTTCTAGCGTCAGCAAACAGTTTTTTTTTTTAATTTTGTCCCGGCACTATTGTGGTGTTCATGTCAATCCATTATCAGCAAGGACTTTTCCTATTTTTTTCATAGACTACTCCGCACAGTACCCATTCATTGTTTTTGGATTTCCGAGTCAGCCTATATGGATAAAAAACATTTTGACTCCTCATTTCCCCACATGCCACCACAATTTTGTTCAACTGCAGCCACTGTAAAGTCTTAAATGTTTTGTTTTTTTTTCTGTTCCCCTGTCTGCTTGCTATACAAGCACACGCCTTCCTGTTACGTGATGACGTAGTTGTCAGCAGTCTGGCTACATCGGCTAAGACAAAGCAAAGCAGGCCAGAAATACCATCCGGGCCAGTAGGGCTGCTGTGGCAAGCAGTGGAAACAGCTCTTTTATGGCAGTGGCCGGCCGTGACTGGCCATGGCCAGCAATGGAAACGAGGCATAAGAATGCATTGACAAATAAATGGAGCGTTGGAGGAGGAATGCAAACAAACCAACCAGGAGCTCCTGACGTTGCCTTAAATATTGCTTCTGTCATTGATTTGATGTTTTGAAAAAGAAAGACTTGTTTCTGTTTTTTCAATATTTGACTTCATGGCAACTTTGTGTTACTTTTATTTCAATGCTTGGGCTATACAACATAATATAGTGGTACAAGTCATACAATCTTAGTTTGTAACATAAAAGGTTAATCAGTATTTTTTAGGTATAATTTTATAGAAGTCAAAATATAAAACACAACATAAAGTACATTTATAATTATAATTAAGACCCCGGATACTGTACAGCTGAGAAAAAGTTTTTAATCCTGCATATTGTTTTAAAAAAAGTTAGTCACATTTTATAAGCTTATAAGTATGTTTTTTCTAATAGCATGTGTAAACAAAACTGATTCAACACCTTCACTAATGTTTATAGAGATACACTTAAATACAGTATTTGTGTAAAGTCAATATTGTGAGGAACACACATTTGACTTAATTTACTACAGTATAAAATGTTTCCAAATCTAAACTAATGCTGTACTGTTAATACATATGTCTTTACCTCCAAAATCACATAAGGACACCAAATGAATTTGTGACCACTTTAGACCACTAAGCTAAAAAATTGTGGCCATAGGAAAATAAGGTCTATAAATAAATAGGACAAAATTCGCACAACTGTGTGACAGAAATACAATGAGTTCTGTTAAATCTCCCTCCCGACCTGTGAGGGCGCTAAAGAACGAGAGGAGAAGTATCTGGAAGGGCTGGCCTGACAGTTCGTTTCCGAGACCGGAAAATCGGTCAGCCTGGAAGGAAGCGAGACTCTGTTGTAGGACCGTATTGACCTGAAAGGTAAACAAGGGGCAACTGCAACCATTTACCTAGATGTCATGCGGGAGTACATATAGGGGCCAGGGTAACGCTGATCTTTTCCTTCATTTGGGCAAAATATTTGGAGAGAGAAGGAGCGAGAGAGGAACTCGTAGTGTTTTGTGATATACGTGTTGTGCTTGTTTATTAACTGTCTGTGTTTGTTTCACTGTAGACAGTTAAAGCACTACTCCAGAGCTGTCCATGTTTTCACCACCCACCCACACGACTGCACTCACCCAGGACTATTGACCATCTGTTTGTCTTTGTTCAGGACTGTGCCCTATTTCTGTTATCCCCGAGCTTTACACATCGTTGTGTATTGCCGTGGATTGATTTATTTGTCGGTCACCAGACCTGGAAAAGCAATAAAGCACTTTCCACTGGATTATCGTTGTCTGCTTGTCACTCCTGCACCGCATCACTGCTACACCCATTCCCCCTACCAACCACTTTGCCACAGACTGCAACCCACTTAATGATCAGGAGGCTGAAGATCTATAGATGACTGTTCAAGCTTTCAAACCAACTGTCTCTTTTCACCCACTTGAGCAACTTAAGCAATGGATTTTACAAAGCTACTAAAACCTGGAGACAAAGGCCCTACCTATAGTTTCCGTCTGCACTTGTCAGCTGCATGACCAGTAGTGATTGTTGAGGAGCTGAGGCAAACTATCCCCAGACGACTGTCCTCCCTCAACCCACAAGAGCATAAAGGCCATTGTAGTGCTCCCCAGCCACAACAACTTGCCATGAATGGGATTGGAACCATGCTCACATGGCACACCATGCAATCTAAATGGCAGTGATTTTTACTAGGGCACCCAAATAGTCACTTTTGAGTCTTCCTAGTAAAACATACACCCCCTGCCGCAGATGTAAATTCAAAATTAGAGCAATCACTATGACAAAAAAGTGTATGGCTGTGATTTACAGTATGTATAGTACAGTGTAGAACTGTAACAAGGGAGATATGTGCTGGCTATCGGGTGAATACGTGATGCTGCAGGTAGGGAGGCGGGTCTTGGGGGGATGTTCTGTTATTCCTTCGGTGTTGCCCTTCTGGGATACAACACAGCAGGATCTCTGCTCGGAGAACTTGAATAAACACTACAGCAAATGGCAACGAGGAAAGGGGCAAGCAAGCACGGCTAAGGAAGACATCCGCAACAATTGTGATTCCACATACCCATACTGGAGAAGTACAGTCCCTGGGATGTAATTGAGTTAGTTCAGGGGGAAATTTGGCGACCTCATTAAAGTATGCTAGGGGTATAACAGAGCATCATTCAGTCTTGCGCCTCGCAGAAAGCGGAGGCTGCAAGACTCTGCTGAAAGCAGCACTTTTCTTTGTAGTTTTATTACAGTGTTTGTTTTCTCTTTTTATTTTCTCCTTTTGATTATTGGCTATTATTCCTATACGTATATGTGTATGAGCAACTCAGGGATACCATTGTTGGCAGCAACCCTGAGTGGGTGCCACCCAGTCGGGCCTGCCCATTGGGTAGTTATTGCTGAACTTTCTATGCCAGAGCTGCCGATAGGCCCCTTCCAGGGATGATATACTCCGTCCCACCAACGAGGGGATAAAACTATCAGCTATTTCTCTTTTTCCATCGAACCAGTGAGGGCGACCGATGTGACCTTGTGGTTGGTGGTCGTCTTCTCTTTCAGGGAACCAGGGTTATGGTAAATAACTTAATGTTTCCTTTCAATGCAAAGCCGCCCACCAGTGACATTACATATGGGATAATGTATATCAGAGCTGTCGCGAGGGAGAAGGAACGGCAGCATATGGGGGACGCACAAGCACTGTTTAACCCAGAGGTTAGCAGTGTGAACTTACACCCTCAAGACCCCTTGTGCTTAAAGAAGGCAGGGCAGGGTCTACCACATGCACACCCGTAGAAATTGAATCTAAGGGGGCATGGCAAGCAGAGATAGCCACTAAATACACCTTCAAGGTGGAAGGTGACCTACCAGAATCAAGCAGTTCTTGCAGAAACTGCAAGATGACTGGAATAGGGCAAGATATGCAGTCATGGCTTCTAGCCAACCAAGCTTGGAAATACCTCCCCTTATAGGTGTACAAGGACCAAGTGGAGTCTGCCCTAGCACTCTGCAACGTACTCACAACCGCATCTGATAGCCCTAGGGCTAGCCAGCGGTCCCTTTCAGGGGCCAGACCGATAGCCGGAACCTGCCCAGTTCCGGCTGCCAAAGAGAGCCTTTCGTCTGACTGAGGAGATCCATGCGCAGTAGAATCCTCCAGCGCTGGCCGTGCTACAGCTGGCACAGGGTCAAAAACGTTAGGTTATAACCATAACTCTGGTTACCTGAAGGAGAATGACAACCATTACTGAATGGGATAGAGCCTCTCTGACCGTCAATCACTGAGCATATATAAAAAAGCTGCCTTATCAGGGCCCTGCTATGAGGAGGAAGTCTCTCCCACCTCCTTTTGAAGAGGGACATCCTCACAATAGCACATCATGATTTTCTTTCGAAAACAGAGGTCAACTGGGGACACGACCTCAAAGGGTAATGGTTGTCATTCTCTTTCAGTGAACCAGAGTTAGGGTAATAACCTAACATTCCCTTTCAATTGAATGACAACCATTACCGAATGGGAAAGCTGTACCAAAGCTGTCGTGGCTCCAGATTACTGACAGTACAGCCCCACTGCGATAGCCTCAGAGCCCGCATGACGCCTAAGGGCATGCTGCCTACAACACCCTAGAGCCCAGAAAAGGTCTTGCTCAGTTTGCAACATCAAGGCGGTAAAAACGCACAAATGTCTAACTATGTAAACATTTGTCCATGTAGCAGCATTGCATAACTCATCTAAGGAGGTGCCATGAAGGAAAGCCCACGAAGTTGCCTGGCCCCTGGTAGAATGGGTCGTAATTTCCCCCGGTAACGGAGAGTCCATCTGTTCATATGCCAAGCGTATCGCATCTGTCACCCAGTGCGCAAGACGTTGCTTCGATAGGACCTGACCTCTAGAGCGGGACCCATAGCAGACAAACAGCTGGTTGGACTGTCTCCAGGACGCTGTCCTATACAGATAACAATACAGAGCCTGTGCTGTCTACAGTCCCCCTCTGACTTGTGCGGGGGAGGTCTGAAAGTTTCCAAAATCACTAGTTGGTTAATATGGAATGAGGATACCACCTTTGACAAAAAGGATGGATTTGTTCTTAATGTTACCCGTGAGTCATTTTCTGTAAAAGCCATGCATGTGTCATCAATGGACAATGCATGAAGCTCACTTACTTGTCTGGCAGACGTAATGGCTATTAAAAATGCCACTTTCAATGAAACAGGGCGCAATTCTGCCGACGCCATGGGCTTAAATGGGGGACCCATAAGGGCCCGCAATACCAGTTTTAGATCCCACTTGGGGACCATACTTTTCATGGGAAGATGCAGTCTCCGAGCCCCTTTAAGAAATTGCACTGCCAGGAAGTGTGCCCCAGGGGAAATCGAGTCAATCTTGTCATGGCACACTGATATCGCTGCCAGGTATACCTTCAAAGTGGACTGGAGGCATCTGTAGTGATCACTTCCCTTCTGTGGGGGGATCCGAGGGGAGATCCGAGGTGCAGAGTGCCAGGACGGAGCCACCAATCCAGTGTCTTCTGGCATTGTCTGGACACTCGCACCAGCCGGTACTGATCTCGGACTTTTAGTGTATTTATCCAGACTTGAAGCAGACGCATTCTGAGCAGCCCTAGTGGAAGAATTCTCGAGGTGGCTGCCATCAGCCCCAACAACCTTTGATATATTTTGACCTGTAGGAGAGCATCCTCTCTGAATAGGGAGAGTGTGGCCTTGTCATAAAGACGGCTGGAGTTGGGGACATCAAACCAGTAACCAGGAACCAGGAAATAAACAAAGAGGGGTGGAGTTTGGTGAAGCTGAGCGAATGGTCTCGCTCAGCATTTAATAATGAATAGACAGACAGAAAATAAAAGGTTGCAAGACAAACAAAAACACAGGACACGGCACATTCACCAAATTAAAGAGACAAACAAAACTGACTAACACTAAACAAACACGGTGAGCTGATATTTTTAACTATTATTACTATTATTATTACTATTACCTCCGTCTCCAATCCCATTCTCCACTCACCAAACACACAACCCCAGAGTGAGTGAAAACATGCTGCTTTTATGCAGCTGTACCGTGACTCGATTGCTAATCAATCATTCAGTTGGAGTCATGGTACAACTGCACGTAAATGAATAAAGTGTAATTCCCTGTGCTCACATATTATTACTTTTTACTTGCACGTGACGTGCTGTGCAATCCTCATGCCTAAATACAAATATACATTTTAAACACTCGTGTTACACAGACCCATTTACATCCCGTGTACCAATGACTATACACCAACATTAACACACAACACAAAATACACAGAGGGGCGGGCACTTTGCCACATCCTCCAACGACCAAATCCCCTCTTCCGACTGTGAGGCAAGCATGCTCATAGAGTTTAGTTTGATCCCCAGGAACACTGTGGACTGAGACGGTATGAAGTTGCTCTTCTGTTGATGTACTGAGAGCCTTAACTTCGTCACATGATCTATGACCTGTTTTGTTTGCGCCTCTCCGTGTCTTTTGGAATGCGCGCAAACTAGCCAATCATCCAAATAGTTCAGGATCCGAATACCCCGCAGCCTGAGTGGAGCCAGTGCTGCATCCATGCACTTTGAAAATGTGCAGGGCACCAGGGAGAGGCCAAATGGCAGCATGCAGAATTTGTACGCGTTGCCTTGAAAGGCGAAGCGCAGATATTTTCTGGACATGGAAGTAGGCGTCTTGCAGGTCGATCAATGTTAACCAGTCTCCCGGTTGGACGGACTGGATGATACGATGTGCTGTCAACATGTTGAACTTCCTCTGTTTGAGAAACAAGTTGAGGTCCATAATTGGTCTGAAACCGCTTTCCCTTTTGGGCACCAGAAAAAGAAACCTGAAGATTGGCAATCTCCTGTTGAAGGAGTATTGCCCTTGCTGGTTCGACGGTGCTGAGGAGCACACCCTTGAAGGGTGGCAGACCTATGCAGAATTGTAGTGCGTATCCATGTCTCATTGTCGATAGCACTCAGGAGTGCAGCCTTTCCATGGGTCGTTGCCATTGGTCAGTCTGGTTGTGGTGGGGTTTGGTGGCAGCCGGGGCCTTTCTTAGGCCCTGGCCTCGGTCTCCAGCCAGAGAACCGGTTACCTTGGCCTGTGGTGGTCCCCTGCCGCTGGCTCTGCCTCTGCCTCTGCCTCTGCTTACTTGTATACTGGATGGAGGGCGATGTTCAGACCTTTTCACCCCGGCAGGCTGCCCATGCCACCTTGGGCGGTGACGGTAAGCCGGAAGGTGCGAAAACTTGGAGGCGAGCTCCGTGGCCTTGTGGGACCTCTGAAGGCTCAAATCAGTGGTCGCCCCAAAAGTCTGCCCAAGTGTAATGGGGGCATCCAGTAGCGCCACCTTCTGGGTCTCCACATGCTTGGCTTGCGTCAGGCACAAATGCTGGCAAACGGCCACCATCACTGCCAGCGTCCTCCCTGATGCCTGGCCTAACTCTCCTATTAGGTCAGTTATCGCCTTTGCTACCACCTGGAGCTCCCCTCTGTCTGCTTCTATAGCCCTTTCCTGCAGCCTCTCTGCTAACTGGTCCTGTTAGAGCACCAGTATAGCCATGGCATTTGCTGCTCGAACTGACAGCTCTCCGATGCGTACGCCTTTTTAAGCATTGCATCCGTTGTCCTCCAAGGCTTTGATGGACAGGTTGGGTCCTTATCCCCCTTGGTGAATATGGAACCTTGCACCAATACCTTGACCGTGTCCCCGATAGTGGGGAACATGCCTAGGCCCACTTCATGGGCTCCCGCAGTGTGGCAGAGACTATGCTGTTCTGGAGGCTGAGGGTGCAGATGCTGTGTTGCTCCAGGAGGAGCACACCAATTCCAGGAAGTCCTGGTATAAAGGGGGGCCATGCTGTGGGCGCCCTTTCTGCTGGAGGAAGCTGTTCCCCTTTCCCTCCTGTTCTGCTGGCCAGGAAACGTCCATGGCTGCAGCTGCACGCTGCATTAGCTCCTTGAACTCTTCCCTCTGTGCCGATGTGTAGTGCGGCTGTGCCATGCTGTAGATGGCTCCGAAGATGGTCAACTGGTACCGAGTTAATCAGCACTGGGATCGGCATCGAAGAGAGCGCTGTTAGTGCCCAAGCTGTTTTTTTTTTTGGGGTCACTGTGGCCAATTAAATAGGCGTAGAGGACGACGCCGCGAGCTCCCGGGGTCTCCTTATAGCACCAGAACAGCTCCTCACACGGTATATCAAAGTACGAAAGGCCTTGTGTAGGGAAAAAGAGTAATGACCGCTCGCGAGTCTCGTGAGAGTGGTCAAAACCAGCTCTAGTCAGTAAACTGATGGAAGAATCTGGCAAGAGCACTCTTAATAATGCTCGAGATTGTGATTTTACCGTGGAATTAAATAAATTTGTAGGTAAAAACCCAACATACCAGCCAAATTCGGTATGAGAAAGAAAAAGCAATCTGTGACCTGTCTCAGTGAAGTGAGAGAGAAAATGGAGATGTAATACTGTGAGGACAAGAGTTGGGAGGGACTTCCCCCTCATAGCAGGGCCCTGATAGGGCAGCTTTTTTATATATGCTCAGTGATTGCAAACCGAGCAAGACCTTTTCTGGGCTCTAGAGTGTTGCAGGCGGCATGCCCTTAGGCGTCATGTGGGCTCTGATGCTATCGCCATGGGGCTCTACTGTCAGTAATCTGGAGCCACGACAGCTTTGGTACAGCTTTCCCATTCGGTAATGGTTGTCATTCAATTGAATGGGAACCAGACTCTCCTGGGCCACTTGGGGACCACTAGGAGAACTGATGCTTTCTCTAACTGGATCTTTTCGAGAAAGGCAGGGAGCAGCGGTATAGGTGGGAAAGCGTACAAAAACACTTTGGGCTATTCATGTGCTAAGGCATCTACACCAAGTGGACCGCCTAAGTGGTGGAGGGAGTGCCATAGGGGGCAATGCGTCATCTCTGCTGAGGTGAAGAGATCAACCTGCACCTTCCTGCCGAGCACACATGAGACACAGTCAGCCCATGGTGTCTGTCGCATTTGGCATTGAGATGGGCAGACACAGCTGAATGGCCGATATGGCTGCGGCCATCAGACCCAATAGTTTCTGGCACAATAGGAGGGTGACCCTGTAGAGCTGCAACTCTGTCATCTGTCGCAGTCCAGCTGGAGCCCCAAGTAAGTAGTGCACTGCACCGGTGTGTAAGCCGACTCTTTACACCCACTGTTCCCTCTCGTGACTGGGAACAGATCAACCATTCGTCGAGATTACTGTGTTCTTATTACTCTGATCCCCTGCAGCTGCAGGGGAGCCAGGATAGCGTCCATGCACTTTCAAAATGTACAAGGAGCTAGGGAGTGACCGAATGGCAGCACAGCAGGCTCGTAAACACTTCCTTGAAAAGAGAAGCGGAGATACTTTATGTGCTCTGGACAAAGGGAACATGAAAGTACGCGTCCTGTAAGTCCACGGTGGTGAACCAGTCGTCCGGCCAGACTGAGTGGAGAATGTAATGGTGTGTCAGCATTTGGAACCTTCTTTCTTTTAAGAATCCATTGAGTAACCTCAGGTCTAAGATGCGGGCGAAAGCCATCGTCCTTTATGAGTGCCAGAAAATACCTTGAGTAGTACCCTCTCCGTGGGAGGTGGGGTCTACGAGACAAAAGGCTCGCTTGTACAGCAAGGCGGCCACTTTCTTCTGTAGTACTGAGGCCTGGAGAGGGTCTGTCACGAAAATATTTGTGATGCCTTGAAAGGGAGGAGGTCCCAAGCAAAACTGAAGCACATAACTGTTTTGCAGTGGTGAGCACCCAGGAGTCTGAGGTGCAAGTGTGCCAGTACTGCAGCTGTTGTGCCGAAAATGGGGTCTGAGGCTGCCAGCCTGCATGGGCTGCTGAGGCTAAGGCAGGGCAGATTAGGGTGGATGTTTAGGGTGCTGTCCCTGAAAATGCCTCCTGTGATGCTGATGTGCGGACTGGCCATGTCCTGCATTCCCTCTGCCTGCCGGTTGGGCCCGGTTGTTTGCTGCTGGTGTGCCCTGTTGGCGATGCCTTAGGTCACTCAGCTGAGCTGTGGGGACTGGAACTGTTCTAGTGAATCCATGTCTGAGGAGCTCAGCAGGGGTTCGACCTGCCCCACATGGAAAAGCGAGGAGAGAGCAACGCGGCCATTTGCCGGGACACCTCGCATTGCCGGTGGGATCTCTGTAAGATCTCCCCCATGGCTGGCCCAAAGGTATGTCCTGGGGATATAGGCACATCAAGCAGCATGACCTTATCAGCCCTAGGAGACCAGAGCTCTGCAGCAGCGTGCTGAACAGGAGTTGTAACATATCAGGTCGGGAGGGTGATCTAACAAGCGTCATTCGATCTCTGTCACAGGGACTAATAATCAAATGAATCTCTAACTTAAACTTTTAGTTTCACATTGATGACTCAAAAAACCCTTGTGGGCTAAACTAAGAGAAGATGAAAAGATTTTTTTTTTTAGGAATAAAGTGGCTGTGAACTTTGCTGCGCTTAAACATAAAAAAAATAAGTTTCGAAAAACAGAAAGAAGACAAGAACTGGAGACCAAATAACATCCAAGTGCAAGAGAATAACAAGATTAGTTACTTTTAATACATAAGGTAATACTAGGTTTAATCACAATTGGACAATCGGTTTTCAGGATATTTGGAAAAATGTCAAATGTAAAGCTGCCTCCACTATAAGCTGCCTCCACTATATCCCTGTTGCAGAGGGATCCCTATATAGAGATATATATAATATATATGATATATACGTTTTATATAGATATAATATATATATATATATATATATATAGTTTCACATCTCTTAGGAATGTCTCTTAGGAAGCACCTGCAAACTGAGCCGTCTGTCAAAGTCTGTCAGACCTGCTGTCCTGCCCAAACTGATGGAAACTGATGTTCAACAGGAACATGCAGCTACAGTAGACATGTCCACGCAGTCATTCCATGAGGTACAAATGTGCACCCATGTTTTTGTTGTATGTATTCAACATCAATTAAATGCACTTATATGCCTTTCTCCTGTTTTTTCTTTTGTTCTAGTAGCCAACTGAAAATCCCAATTTACTGTTTCAGATTACCTTGCTCTACTCTGGCTCATTAGCCTTCCCACCCAAATACTGGAACCGTTCCAAGCACCAGACAGGTGTCATGACCCCTGACCAAGTTCAATCATTTTGTGTGGGACACTGAACCACTCTTGTCACCCTGCATATGTTATCTTACAAATATTCCACCAGGAAATTCATATTCAGATTAAATGTTCTTTACAATTGCTAAAATCAGAGGTTTTGTACAAACAAATACATACAATTAATTACATAAGGATTTGTAGATTCATGAGGCAGTTGATGAATTAGAACAATAACATCTTACTGCATATAAAAAAAACAAATACAAATGAGTTTGGAATGTGTTTACTGGCTCACAATTTTTCCTCCAGTATCATTCAATTGTGATTACTCATAATTCATTAATGCTTTCCTTACACGCAAGTGTCTTACTTCAAACTCAAATGATTACATTTCCTTGGACGTAATTGCAGAGGCTGTGAGGAAGGAACTTTACATTATGCAGCTCAGCTTCAGTTTCCCCTAAGAAAAACAATATGCTCCTCATAAGCACTGGCAATTACAGATGACCAGTTCAATGTGCATTTGAAGGTTTCCAACATCTACTATACAGTGCAAACAGCAACAATGCATTGCCTACATATAACCTTCCATCCCACACAATCACAAGCTAAGCACAGTAATGAGCTAATTCAATTTTTTTGTTTGTTGTGGGCGGCAATCGAAAGAGCCAAGATGAAACATTGAAAGTCAAACCATGAGTAAGACCCTGCCATTAAAGAACTGTAGAAGGAGAATATCTGGTGTATTGGTGTTTATTTCAAGACTTCTCAATATCATTTCGATTTGCTTGTGACAGGTTGTTTTTAACACTTGACTTCAGCATGTTTAATTACCCCTCATGAAGGCTGAGCCAGGTATAACACTTGTCTATATCTATTCCTTGATAGACTCTGCAATATTCTGTATACTGTGTATGAGTTTACAGTGCTAGCCTAGCCAGCTTTCTCAACAGCAGGCTTGGTAGGCAGGTAACCATTCCCTAGTTTATATCTCTTTTAAAAGATTACTGTGGTAGAGCATTTTAAAGGCATAACAAAGTACAGTAAAGCATAGTAAAGCACAGGCAACTATGGCAAAGCACCAATAGGTACTGTAAAGCACCGTAAAAGCTGTGATAAACAAAATAATTACAAATTTTATCCATGATAAAAAGATAATACACAGTTACCATAATATAATAATATAATAGTATAAAATTACAATGCTCACCTCATGCACATCACTGAGCAGTTCGTGTTACCCTCATGTAACCCACACCTCTCATACATACAAATGATGATGATATATGATGTATAACCAATAGATTTTCAATTACATTCCTATAAAGTAAGTAGCAATTCAGGATTCAAAACACTCATATTGGTTATAATTTATAATATTGAATATATTTGAAAGTTACAAAAAAAAAAAGTTTCCCAAAACAGAATCAATATTGCATTTATTGCTTGATCCCGCTTGTGACAGTGTGTGGGGAATTAAGGTTGACAGAGATGGGGTTAAATCTGTCGCTGTCAACAATCATAGGTATCATTCATTAAGTAATTGAGTTATAATTGGAGAATGGCCACCTGTATATAAGGAAGGAGAAATCTTTTGTGTGGTAAAGGAAGTTTGGTGAGTGTTTTGATCTGTATTGTGGTATGTATTTTGATCACTTGTAGTATTGTTTTTGTTTAAACCTTTTATTTTGGCCTTTGTGCCCTGTTTATTTGTTGTTTGTTTTAATAAATGTGCTTGAACTGCAGTTTCCTTGTCTCTTGAGTCTCTTTCCTGCCAAATAACATCTGCGCCCACAGTGCTATCCTGCCACACACTATTATACAATTACAAGTACTAAATTGATCACCAAGTGATAAAAGATTATGGATTTACATAAACTCATTGGAATTAAATCCCAAGGAATGTACAGTGCCTATAGAAAGTCTACACCCCCTTGAACTTTTTTCACATTTTGTTGTGTCAGTGCCTCAGAGTTTCATGTATTTAAATGAGGATTTTTTTTCCACTTATCTTCACACCATACTCCACACTATTAAGGGGAAAAAAAGTTTTTATTGAGAAAAAAATTATCTATTAAAAATACAAAACTGAAAGATCATAATTGGATAAGTCTCCACCCCCCTGAGTTAATACTTGGTGGAAGAACCTTTGGCATCAATTACAGCTGTGAGTCTGTTGGGATAGGTCTCTATCAACTTTGCACACCTAGATTTGGCAATATTTGACCATTCTTCTCTACAAAACTGTTCAAGCTCTGTCAACTTCGATTGGACAGCAATCTTCAAGTCATGCCAAAAATTTTTTATTGGATTTAGATCGAGGCTCTGACTGGGCCACTCAAGGACATTTACCTTTTTGTTCCTTAGCCACTCCAGTGTAGCTTTGGCTGTGTGCTTTGGGTTGTTGTCATGTTGAAAGGTGAACTTCCGTCCCAGTTTCAGCTTTTTTGCAGAGGGCAGCATGTTTTCCTCAAGGACTTCTCTGTTGTTTGCTCCATTTATTTTCTCTTCTATCCTGACAAGTGCCCCAGTCCCTGCTGATGAGAAATATTCCCACCACCACCTGCCACCACATGCTTCACAGTAGGGATGGTGTTCTTTGGGTAATGTGCTGTGTTGAATTTGCGCCAAAAAGTTAAATTTTAGTTTCGTTAGATCACAAAACTTTTTTGCCACATGGCTACAGAATCTCCTGAGTGTTTTTTTGCATACTTCAAATAAGAGTCAAGGTGGGCTTTCTTGTTGCTTCCTTCTTGCCACCCTACCATACAGGCCAGATTTGTGGAGTGCTTGGGATATTGTTGTCACATGAATTTATCCTGAAATCATGTCAATCACTACAATTTAACTTGACTTGTGTGATTTTGAAGGCAATTGGTTACACCTGAGTTAATTTAGAACTGCTATTACAAGGGGGGTGGACTCTTATCCAACCAATTTCAGTTTTTACTTTTAATTAATTTTCTATAAATTTCTAGAATATTGTTTTCACTTGGAAGTTGTGGAGTAGGTTGTGTAGATAAATTTAAAAAAAAAATATTTAATGCATTTTAATTCTAGGCTATAAGGCAACAAAAGGTGAACATTTGAAAGGGGGTGTAGACTTTATATAGGCACTGTATATTGTACAATTTTAAGTACAGTAATCCGTCGCCTATCTGACTGCTGTGGGACCAGAGTAAGGGTGGATATGTAAAAAGTCTAATGAATGAATCTTGTTTTAAATACCACTATACACAGCTGTTACAATTACTATATTAACACAATTATTGTTTGAGATTTAGCTTTTATTAGGGAGCTCCCGAAAAAACCTTGTTTAGAAAGACACATGGTATTAATGCTTGTGACGCGGGTAGTCATCTGCCATGTGGGTGTGTGCATTCGCTGCTGAGTGAGAGGCAGGAGATAGAGACGGAGGTTGAAGTTGATATGCCCCACAGGTGAACAGGATTTATTTACATATCAACACACTGAACAGCTCACGTGACACTACCAGCAATGGCTGTGCACAGAGCACATACAACACAGTGTATGAAAACTTTGGTAGGATCTACAATATCTGATCTAATCTTTTCAATAATACACGAACGTTGCTGAATAGGTTGATCATGGCAGATAAACGGCTAGAGTAGATATGTGACGGATTTCTGTAAATAAATCTTTCAAATTCTGTTGGCACTTGTGGCAAAGCGTAAGCCTTGCACAATGGAATATGTAGTTTATTGTATGTTTTTGTGTTAATTGTTAATATTGATTTAATTGTTTAGCTGCTGTGGCGCTCCACTGGGGACGATTACCCGTCTGCGTGGAGCAGCAGCTGAAAGCAATCAGCTGTTCCCGCAGGCGGGTGGGCGTGTCTCAACGGAGCGTCAGTATAAAAGCATGGCGATCGCTGTGATCGGGGCTGCTGCAAGGCCTGCCGTTTTCACGGCACCTTTTGAGTTATAGTTTGGGGTATTGTGTTTTATTTTGCACTTTTTGTACGGTTTACTGTATTTGTCCTCTGTGCGTTACCATCGCTGGTAACGTCACATGACCGCCTTTATTTTACTTTCACTTTCTTTTTGTTAATAAATCCTGCGCGCCTGTGCCGGCGTTTCAACACCACCTCAGTCACTCTGTATGCTTGAACAGCGGCTACCCACACGCGTGACTCGAGGAAGACCCTGTCACAGCACTGTAATGTTTTTTTTCCTTCCAGCAAAACAAACTTGTTTAATCTTGAAGGTTGTAATTTACCACACATGTACATGTTAAAAAACAACACCAGGCTAACATCTTAATAATTTAAAACTTTAAACGATGTTGGGGACATCACAACAGAATAAGCATGGAGTGGAGAAAATGTAAGCAGATTTTGAATCCCAATTAACCTTTATTTTGTAAATAAATGTGGACCCAAGCTATTATATTATTACAAAATAGTTTATGTGTGTGTCTTTCCTACAGGAAAACATGAGACCTATGCACTGATTGTGATTCATATTAGGTAAGATTTACTGGAATTCATGTATTGTCCTTCAAACAATAAAAGACTTGGTTACAAGAGACTGAAAGATCCACAAATGAGTACCACTGATGTAGACTGTAGACCAGAGGTAGACAACCTGGGATTCTCCATTCCAGGTTCAGTTAATGAATTGAACCTAGTAACAATTAACTAATCTGGTTGAAAGAATGTCTTGCAATAGAATACAGTAGAATGGAACAGACAAAATTGTCATGCTGCAAAATTAACCAAAACCGGAAAAATACCTGATCATATTTGCTAGTAATAATCATTGTGAACTGGTCAACATTGAAGACACATTTTATAGATGGCTGCCCTTGATGACTTGAGATCTGTCTGCATTATTTTTAACAGCAAAATGCACCACATACTTTTACAATTCTCTGGGGAAATCACATTCCTTTGACTGTTCTAATAGCTGTCAATCAATATGTTAAAGAATTTTACTACAAGGTATAACATATAAAAATAAAAAAAAAGTCCACCCGCATTGACGGAACTAAATAAAAGTATTTTTTGTAATACCTTTTTTTCTTTTCCTCACCCTGGTAGTGATGTTAATTAAAATAACACATAAAGAATATTTAAATAGACTAATTAAAATAGTCATTATGCTTAATCACAAACCATTCTCAAAGTCTGTGGGTTCAATGAATAAGGATGTTGGTTATAAATCGAAAGCATCTGTAACAAAAATAAAATAACAGTTGTTTTTTGATTGTGTGTATTGGTGAATGTCACCCTTGTTTTCTGTGTGTACACAGAGCAAAGTTTAAACATTAACAGGAAAGAACAATTCACTTTCTATCTCAATATCTAGCTTCTGATTGAGATGTGGTGCCATGTCCATGAAACATCAGATGCTTCAGTGGAATATGCAATATGCAAAGCTTGTCCCCGAGGTCTTGGAGATTTGGTAGATTTGCCTTCCTTCTGTAAGTACACAGCTACTGCATAGCTTGATTAAAAACTGATGACACAGATACCTTTTTTTACAGCAAATGGCTTCATGCTGTAAAATACAATGTTAAAAACAGTGGGCCAATGTGATAAAGCGGTGTAGAGGTGATGGGATTACAAAAGAGAAGAGAGACAACAAAATCCACGATCCAAACTGAAATGTTTATTTATAATCCCGGTCTGGCAACCTCAAAGAATAATCCCAGGCAATACGCAGCAAAGAGGTGAGGAGGGAGATTTATAACCAAGATTCATTCTTTCTGTCACAGCCAGATATTCAAAGATTTTGTGAATTTTTAAGCAACTCTGCGTGCATTGCAAATATCTTGCATATATTTCCAAGTCTGTGAAATTCTAAATAAATTGCTAATATTGCAAAGATGCAGAAAATAATACATTTAAATTAATCTAAACAGGAAATTAATCACAACACAAACTACACCCTACTGATGCTGGTGTATTTGTGTACAAGGGAAGACAATGGCAAAAGTGGTCAAAGTCATAGAGAGGGCAAGAGGAGATTATAATAATAGCTGACAATATCTTAGATAGTGAAGATAAATTGTTTGGAAGGGGAAAAACCAAAAATCCAGAAAAATAAGTGTGGCATGGTTACGCGTTGTTCCCCGCACTGAAGCAGGCAGACAGGCAGGTGAGAGCCGGCATGGAGGCACAGAGACACAAAAGTGCAGTGAAACACGCCAGCACAGCGCTCAGTATTTATTAACAACAAAACAAAAAAACAAACAATAATGTCATGTGATGCTATCAGCAATGGTAGCGCACAGAGGACGGTACAAGACTGTAAAACACTAAAAATAAAACACAATACAACAAACTATAAATCAAAGGTGCCGTGAAAACGGCAGGCCTTGCAGCAGCCCCAATCACAGCGATCGTGATGCTTTTATAATGACGCTCTGCTGAGACACGCCCACCCGCCTGCTGGAACAGCTGATTGCTTTCAGCTGCTGCTCCACACAGACAAGTAATCGTCCTCGGAGGAGCACCACAGCAGCTAAACAATTAATGAAATCAATCTATTAAGAACAACTAACCCGAAAACATACAATAAACAACATATTTCCCATGTGCAAGGCTTACACCCTGCCACAATAATGTTTGGCACTAACAATGCAAATGTATTAAAAACAATTGTTTTTTTTTTTTTTACTCCATCACTATAGCATGCATATTGAAAATAACTATCATTATATGTTTTATTTTTATTGGTTTTTTTTTTTAGTAATTACAGTCCAAACAAATATTGTACAGTGAATACATATATTATATATATATTAGAATACATATTCAAGTGTGCAAGCGCATGGACGTGGACATAAGCACACTAACACATACAAATATACGTCACAGAGAAGTAGTAATGGGTGTAAATAAAATTAATAAACAACAAAAGAGTAATAATAATAATAATAATAATAATAATAATAATAATAATAATAATAATAATAATAATAGATAAATACATCAATAATAATAAAAAGGACAAGTGGATTATGTCATCCACAACCAGTAGCAGCTAGAATAAGTGGTTAATTGAGAGGGACAGGTAGTTCAACCTCTAGCTATGGAAGAGAAGGGAGGCTCAGAAGGTCAAGCTATGCGTTTATACACAGACATACTATAACACTATGTAATACAATTTTTGTTCCTGGGTAGTAAGTGTTATTTCCTAATTGCTTATGCCTCAAAAGTATAGAAAATGGCTATTATTCCCCACAAACTTTGCTTTTGTGATCAGGATTATTTCAAAATATCACTATTTCCAATGGGAAAACAGGCAAATGTGTGTCTTTTCGTTCACATAAAGTCAGAAAAAAACAACATATGAATCCAAAAAAAAAAAAAAATGGTTACACAGTGTAATCGATTAATAATTAATAATTTCAACAGAATAGGCTTCATTTACAATTGTTTACAAAGTCTGTGCTGCACAAATCACACAGATCCTGCACTTTTCAAAATATGCAGTGCACTTACCGCAGACTGTCTTTGTGCATTTGGCACAGCTATCGACAGTAACCCAGACCCCTGGAACCAAATATTCCACAGGAATATATTAGTATAATGAATGCATCTAATTCCTCCAAGGGCAATGACCACAGATCATGTTGGCGTCCAGTCTGCTTCAGAGCCAGATTGGCATTGTCGGTCTTTGCTGCCACAGAATTGATGTTTGGTAAAATGTGTAGTAATTCCAAACACTGCTTTGCTGTTCTGTGTCTTAGTGATCCATTTGCAATGTGTATTGTGGTAAGAATGAATTTTTTAGAAAAATGAGTGACTTATAGTAACCAGTGCTGCCGTGAGCGAACGAGTGACTTATAGTAACCAGTGCTGCCGTGAGCTAACGAGTGACTTATAGTAACCAGTGCTGCCGTGAGCTGTCAAGGCTGATTGATGGCCTATCAGGAGGCTCATTGAAACAATAGAAATGTCAATAGACTACTCACTTAAGGAACGTAGACTTATATAATCAAACTTCAATACATGGCTGCAAGTCCCAACTGATAAATGCAAGGGTGGGTTGGACCTTCCGGCACTATCGGGAAGGAACTGTGAACCGACGATACGGGACCCCATCGGGATGACAGGGCCAACCTGGGGTGCATGGAGGTGGCAGCGATGTCCAATCACCCAGGGGAAGCGAAGCAGCTAACAGGAGCACCTCACCCAGGGGAAGCGAAGCACCTCGTCTGGCAGCAACCCAGTGACGTATGGGTGCTCAGGAAGAGCGGAGCAGGGAACCAGGGGCAGACCTGTGGCCAATGTTGCAGACTCTTGGGCTCCAGGTCCAGTGCAGGAAGGTCTAGGAAGACCGGTAGGGTATTCAGGAGCAAGGGGCAAGGGACCACACCTGGCAGTGCCGGACTGGTTCACTGGGGTGATGGAGGTGGGCACCTCACCTCCTCCTCTTTGTTCGTTGCTTCTCCTTCTCTGGGCTCTGGGAGCGGCGGCTCCTCCTCTCTGGGCTCTGGGAGTGGCGGCTCCTCCTCTCCGGGCTCTGGGAGCGGCGGCTCCTCCTCTCCGGGCTCTGGGAGAGGCGGCTCCTCCTCTCCGGGCTCTGGGAGAGGCGGCTCCTCCTCTCCGGGCTCTGGGAGCGGCGGCTCCTCCTCTCTGGGCTCTGGCAGTGGCGGCTCCTGCTCCGTCAACTCCCGTTCCAGCAGTCCTAATGCCAATCTCCATCTCTTATTCTGCTCCCATTGAGCAGCGGTAATTCTGTTCATCCTGGTGATCCATCTCTTATTCTGCTCCAGTTGAGCAGCGGTATCTCTGTTGATCCTGGCGATCAACTATTCGATGCTTTTCATTTCCAGGGTCATAGGGGCACCCACACTTTCTTGCACCATATGTGAAAGATCCTCTCACTCTCACGGTTCATTGTCCCTTTAAGAACAGACCCAGGAAACCAGGAATGGATTTTTATGGAGCTTGCGCACACTTTTAATAAACACAAATAAAAAGAATCAAAACAAACAAACACCTAACTCCTTCTTGGAGTACTAACTAACACAAGCCGTAATCTAACTTACACAGGATGGCTAAGCCGTTTACCTGTCACCAAAACACAAACACTGTACCTTACTTTTGACTGCTCGGAAACAGAGCACACCTTCTGCTTCCTACCTCTCAGCAGCCATGAGCAGTTTAGTTGCCTCTTAAATAGCCTGCACCTGGCTCTAATTTACAATTAACACCAGGTGCAGGGGATTACTAAACAATACAACAATTACATCAAGTTGCATTTTCACATGTTTTGGCAGGGAAGGATTTTAACCCCCTCCCTGCCATCTTGCTATATATATATATATATATATATATATATATATATAAATTTAAATTTAAATTCCTAAAACAGTCAAAATGACAGCCTTGGTCATTCTAGTGTTAAAGTAGAAAGAATGTTAGGTTATTATCATAACCCTGGTTCCTTGAAATAGAAATAAAACCATAACGTATGGGTAATTACCTCCCTTTTGAGGTGTCGTGGGCTAGTCAATGAAACAAAGACACTAGGAACAAAGAACTCCGGGTTTGTTTCTGCGGCTGGAGCAAGGCGACAACGGTCAGGGGTTTGAAGATTCATCAAGGGAGAATGAAATGCATGAGTGAGAAGGGACAAGGGCCTTGCATTGATCAGTACTTCAAGTCAGTCAAATGAAATCCAGTGACAGGAAGCAAACCACAGTTCGCAAGATATCAGCACCCCTGTCATAGACGTGAGGAAGACTTGCATGGATACAACTAGTGATGAACCTAATAATCCTTGCAAACCCAGTCAGACGAACCAGCGTAAGAGAGAAAAGAACCTCAACGGGCACAAGCCTGGAGTTAAATGGCCAAGAGCTTGTGAGAAAACTGCATGGGATACAGTCAACACGGATCTCTGTTTTACTTTGGAAAGGTTAAATGGAACAGTTGAAAAGTAGCTGGAAAAATTTGGGGACATCATCTACACGTATGGAAGCGAGAGGTTTGGAATTAAAAAAAGGAAGGAAAAAGTACAAACTATTCCTGGAAAGTCTAGACGGCAGTAGGAGATTGAATGCTTAGTTAGAGAAAGGAGGCATCAGAGGAAGCAATGGAGAAAAGCAGAACAAAGTCAGAAGGAGGGACTCAATCTGTTACAAAGGGTCATAAACGATAAGCTTGCAACATTGCTCAGAGCTGATGGAAACGCTACAAAAAGAAAGTAAAGAAGATATTCACCAGTGAGAAAAATGGCACACTAAAATCATCTAAGTTTGAGCTGGAAAGCTATTTGGAGGAAACACATACAGATTCAAAAAGGGAGGAGCCTATGTCAATTCCTTCAGACATCCCACCTATCAATCCACCTGAATACCAAATGCAGGACTGTGCACCTAAGTGGAAAGAAGTAGAGCAAGCTGTAAAAAAAGCAAGGGCATCATCATCTCTAGGGCCTAATGGAGTTCCTTACAGAGTATACAAGAGTGCTTCTGGAGTTCTATGAATCCTGTCGAAATTGATGAAAGTGGCATGGGAAAAACAGGTTGTACCAAGAGCATGACGTCGAGCAGGTGGAGTCTTTATACCAGAAGAAAAGGATTCTACAAGCATCGGTCAGTTTCATCCTATTTCCCTATTAAAAAGAAGGCAAGATTTTCTTCAGCATTATTGCGCAGAGATTATCAACCTACCTATTAAAGAACTGCTTCATTGACACTTCAGTACAAAAAGCAGGCATTCCAGGTTTCCCAGGATGCTTAGAGCATGTCAGCGTAATCTGACAACAAATTCAATCAGCAAAAAAGGAGAGGAAGGAGATCCATGTGACATTCCTGGATTTGGCTAATGCATATGGTTCAGTTCCACATAAACATCTTTGGGCAGCATTTGATTTTTTTAGCGTACTGATGACAATAACAAATTTAGTGAAAACCTACTTTGGAGATTGGCAATTTAGTTTTTCAGCTTCAGAATTCAGCAGTACATGGCAATGCCTAGAAGTTGGAATAATGGCAGGATGTACTATTTCTCCATTGGCTTTTACCATGGCAATGGAAGTAATTATTAGGGCATCAAAATGGGTAGTGGGAGGAGAACGCTTGGCTTCTGGAATGCGATTACCACCAATTCGAGCATACATGGATGACATGACAACCATGACTACAACAGTAGCCTGCACTAATTGGTTATTGGGCAAATTAATCAACAACATTGAATGGGCATGAATGCAATTTAAGCCCACTAAATCAAGGAGCATCTCTATAATTAAAGGCAAAGCAGCAGATAAAAGGTTCTACATTAATGGTGAGGCAATACCAACAGTGTCCGAGAAGCCAGTGAAAAGTCTTGGGAGATGGTACGACGGGGATCTAAAGGAAACCCTTCGTGTGGGAGAATTTAGACAACAAGCAGTGGAAGGGTTGAAGAGCATAGACAGCAGCGCTTTACCAGGCAAACTGAAACTGTGGTGCTTTCAGTTTGGTCTACTGCCAAGACCGCTGTGGCCACTGACTGTGTACAAGGTTTCCTTGACAACAGTTGAGAAGCTGGAAGCTTTAACCAGTTCATATGTCAGAAAATGGTTGGGAGTTCCACGCTGCCTCAGTAGAGTAGGACTTTATGGTAAAGGAATACTGCAGCTACCAATCTCTACTCGAATCGAGGAGTTTAAGTGTATCAAAGTCCAACTGGAAATTACATTAGTAGATTCACGCGATAAATGCGTAAGGGAGGAAGCACCTGTGTTGAAAACTGGAAGAAAATGGAGGGCAAAGAAAGTTTTGGAAGATGCTAAGGCTGCCCATCGAATCGGAGAAATTATGGGGCAAGTTCAGCATGGAAAAGGAGGTTTTGGACTCAGTTCAGCTCCTCCTACATGGCACAAGGCAACCCCAGCTCAACGGAGGAAGCTGGTAGTCAATGAGGTGCAAAAGTGGGAGGAAAGGATCAGGTGTATAAAAGCCATTTCCCAGGCCAAGCAGGGAGAATGGATGAGATGGGAGAGTGTGGAATAACGCAAGATCAGCTGGCAAGATCTGTGGACAATGGAATAGAGTAGGATCAGTTTCCTCATCAGATCAGCATATGATGTTCTCCCATCACCACGGAACCAAAACCTCTGGCTGGGTGAGGATCCCTCATGTCCTTTGTGTTCATCACCTGCAACATTAAGGCACATTTTGACAGGATATAAGGTGGGTCTTAGCCAAGGACGGTTTACTTGGTGCCATGACCAGGTGCTGCGATGTTTGGCCTTAGCATTGAAAGACAAGCATAACACGACCAATAAGTTGCCATCAGTTCCATCAAAGCATTACACACAAAAGACAATATTCCTCCATCCAGAAGAGCAACCACCAAGAAAAAGTGTTAAAACCAAGCTTCACTCAGGACAACTGGAAGGTGCAGATGTTGGTCAACAGCTTATTTTTCCACCTGAGATTGCCACAACTAACCTTCGACCAGACACTGTCTTGTGGTCTGGATCAGCACGCCTTGTTCATCTGGTAGAGTTAACAGTGCCATGGGAAGATGCTGTGGATGAGGCGTATGAGAGAAAGAAACTTCGATATGCTCAACTAGCTGCTGAAGTGGAACAACGAGGATGGAGAGTATGAGTTTACCCAGTGGAAGTGGGTTGTCAAGGATTGTGGCACACTCTACAACCTTGTTTCTCAGAGACGTCGGGTTCAGTGGCCAAGAATCGCGTCTCACAGTGAAGTATTTATCTGAAGCAGAAAAAAGGAGCAGCAACTGGCTGTGGTTGAGACGGAAAAATTCTGGATGGAGATCTCAAGCACAATACAAAGAAAGCAACGCTGATACAGGCAAGTAAGCTGGGCTAAGCTGAGTGGGGGATGGAGGGGGGTGATGCTGGAACACCAGAATCATTATTGAGCCCTCTTGAGGTGTCATGGGTTAGTCAACGAAACACAGAGGATGGAAGGTGCCCACTTGAAGACTCCAGAGATGATCCCTACTTAGCTCAATCCAAACGGTTGTCATGCTGTTGCGCTGGGAAGACCGCACTGGATTGATCCCTGGAGCCAGCATCGCAGCCGTTGTGTGTGCTGATGCGCTTGCAAGGCAAAATGAGCTGATCCCTGGAACCAGCATTACACTTCAGCAATCAACACCAGACAGAAGAATATCTACATCATCCAGATGGAAAACAATCCAAATGGATGGAGATGCAGATAGATCACATTAATTTACTGCAAAGCTACATCTTAGTTGGTGCTTATCTTGGAAAGAGCCGAGTTCAAATCAGCATGAAGTTCAACATCTACTCTCATGTAATGGAAATCATCATCATCTAAAGACCCGAATCCCACCCATGAGGGCAAAAAAATACTGCGCTCACAGTGCTCGTCATCATTTTTCCTTCAAGCCTGCTGCAATCATGGATGCCGCAACCTTGAAGCTTAATTGTTACATTTCTATTTCATGGAACCAGGGTTATGACAATAACCTAGCGTTCCCTTTCAAGTACGAAATGTAACCATTAACATATGGGTGAGTGTACCATAGCTGTCGCAAGGGCAAGATTGCAGAATGACTGGAATGCTGCAAGGCTAAGCAAAGAGGATGCCAGGTGCGTTACCATATGGAAACCTAGTGACCAGTAGCTAAGGTGAAATAATTGAGGGAGAAACTCACCTCTATGCCTCTGTTGTAAGAGTCTACTGAGAAGCCAACCTTAACACTCTAGTTCCAAAACCAGGATTTTGAGGATCCACACAATGAAGCCTGCAGAATCTAGTAAAGGTATGGGGAGTAGCCTATACCACTGCATTAGAATATAAGAACATAAGAAAGTTTACAAATGAGAGGAGGCCATTCGACCCATCTTGCTCGTTTGGTTGTTAGTAGCTTATTGATACCAGAATCTCATCAAGCAGCTTCTTGAAGGATCCCAGGGTGTCAGCTTCAATAACATTACTGGGGAGTTGATTGCAGACCCACACGAGTTTCTGTGTAAATAAGTGCCTCCTATTTTCTGTTCTGAATGCCCCTTTGTCTAATCGCCATTTGTGACCCCTGGTCCTTATTTCTTTTTTCAGGTCGAAAAAGTCCCTGGGAACGACATTGTCAATGCCTTTTAGAATTTTGAATGCTTGAATTAGGTCACCACGTAGTCTTCTTTGTTCAAGACTGAACAGATTCAATTCTTTTAGTCTGTCTGCATATGACATATCTTTTAAACCCAGAATAATTCTGGTCGCTCTTCTTTGCACTCTTTCTAGAGCAGCAATATCCTTTTTGTAGCGAGGTGACCAGAACTGAACACAATATTCAAGATGAGGTCTTACTAATGCATTGTACAGTTACTTCCCTTGATTTAAATTCAACACTTTTCACAATGTATCCGAGCATCTTGTTAGCCTTTTTTATAGCCCCCGTATCGTCTAGATGAAGACATTTCTGAGTCAACAAAAACTCCTAGGTCTTTTTCATAGATTCCTTCTCTAATTTCGGTATCTGCCATATGATATTTATAATGCACATTTTTATTTCCTGCGTGCAGTACCTTAGACTTCTCTATTAAATGTAATTTGCCATGTGTCTGCCCAGTTCTGAATCTTGTCTAGATCATTTTGAATGACCTTTGCTGCTGCAACAGTGTTTGCCACTCCTCCTATTTTTGTGTCATCTGCAAATTTAACAAGTTTGCTTACTATACCAGAATCTAAGTCATTAATGTAGATTAGGAATAGCAGAGGACCTAATACTGATCCCTGTGGTACTCCACTGGTTACCACACTCCATTCTGAGGTTTCTCCTCTAATCAGTACTTTCTGTTTTCTACATGTTAACCACTCCCTAATCCATGACATGTGTTTCCTTGAATCCCTACTACGTTCAGTTTAAGAATTAATCTTTTATGCGGGACTTTGTCAAAAGCTTTCTGGAAATCTAAATAAACCATGTCATATGCTTTGCAATTATCCATTATCAATGTTGCATCCTCAAAAAAATCAAGCAGGTTAGTTAGACACAATCTCCCTTTCCTAAAACCATGTTGACTGTCTCCCAGGATACTGTTACCATATAGGTAATTTTCCATTTTGGATCTTATTATAGTTTCCATAAGTTTGCATATAATAGAAGTCAAGCTTACTGGTCTGTAGTTACCTGGTTCAGTTTTGTTTCCCTTTTTGTGGATCAGTATTACGTTTGTAATTTTCCATTTTGTCGGTACCACCCGTGTCAAGAGACTGTTGCATGATCTTGGTTAGCGGTTTGTAAATAACTTCTTTCATTTCTTTGAGTGCTACTGGGAGGATCTCATCCGGCCCAGGGGATTTGTTTATTTTAAGAGCTCCTAGTCCCTTTAACACTTCTGCCTCAGTTATGCTAACGTTATTTAAAACTGGACAGGAACTGGATGACATGTGGGGCATGTTGTCCATATCCTCCTTTGTAAAAACTTGTGAAAAATAATCATATAACATATGTCTCCCACAGATGCAGCCTGGAATAATGCCGACAATGTTGCCATGCCCCTGGTGGAATGGGTAGTGAGATTTTCTGGAGGGGGCAAATTGGCAAGCTCATAGGCAGTCCTTACCATGTCTGCTATCCACTTGGACAGCGGCTGCTTAGACAGGGCTTGACCATGGGACTTGGGACTACTCCCCATAGCAGATAAAAAATTGTTCGGATTGCCTCCGACTTTTCGTCCTGTCAATGTAGTATGCCAGGGCCCAATCCAAGAAACAATGTCCTTCATATGTGGCCGAAGCCGCCAAACCCCTTCCAAAAATTGCCCCGCCAAGAAGTGAGCTCCTGAGGAGACATGGCAAGCTGAAGTAGTTGCAGACAGACCTTTAACGTGGAGGGGGATTTCCCCTCGTCGAATAGATCCTGCACAAATTGCAGTATAACTGCTATGGGACAGGTCATGGGGTCAAACCCACGAGGCAGACACCACGTTTGGAAAACACCCCACTTGGACCTGTACAGGGGACACGTACTGTGTTTTTTTAAATTTGTAAGTACAGTTTTAAATTTCACTCGCAACTTTTTCTCAAGGCAGAACTGAGGGGTGAAAAAACCTGCAACTGGCCTTGCAAAACTGGCCCAATCTTTGGATTAGACAACAATACTCTTCCTTCCTTTACAAAGTTTGTTTTTGACCTTGACAGAACAGGAAAAAATCAATTTTACTGCTCACCAAAACAGCAACTCATAAACAGACTTGACTACTGAGGAGATTGACTGAACCCAAGTCCTGGCACCAGAATGATTAATGACACTGATTACCACGATTTCGTGTCTCCACAGGATCCTGATTAGATTTGGACTATCGCCCAGTTATCACTGGCCATGCTATTGAGTAGTTAGTCATTTTAACCTTGCTTTCTCTCAGATTAGCCCTGAAATAAGAACTGCAGAACAGGGATCCTTTATAACCACAACTATTGAAATGTCCTGCCTGTTCGCTCATTGATGATACTGACATAAACTATGTGTTACAAGCTATTTGTTACAAGAACATTTCTGATGGTAGTATCACATTTATATCTATGTGTAAACAGATCATAGTTACATTTTAAAATAAAACTATATAGATGAAATAGACCACATAAAGAAATAACAGTGAGCAATGAGTGTGTTTTATATTAAATATCTTGTTAATAACATTAAACTTCACAATTAGATCAACATCTTCACCAGTGGTGTCTTTATCTGCAAATCTATTACTCTCTATACCTAATGTACCCCCAATCAATCAATTAGGTTAACATGTAAATCCTTTTCCCTTTTATGTGCTCGCTTTGACTCCTTTTTGTGAAGCAATTACTTTATTCTTTTAATCCAAATGGGCCCATCTGGATTTGTGTATCAAGCTCTCCATTACTAAAAAACATTAACCTTTATACCTTTATCTTGCACTTCTTAATCCATGTAATGTAACCTGTATACAGATTAGTACATTTTCCTTTATTTTTATAGGCCAGTCTGTCTTTGTGTTGCCTCACCTTTGCATACATTCTATTGCCAGCCTTTCAAAACGACTCACTTCCACTCTAAATATATACATACATACATATATACATATATATATATATATATATATATATATATATATATATATATATATAGAGAGAGAGAGAGAGAGAGAGAGAGAGAGAGAGAGAGAGAGAGAGAGAGAGAGAGAGAGAGAGAGAGAGAGAGAGAGAGAGAGGACTTTCCACAACAACTCAAACAGAAAAGGAACATTTCATCGTCCATCCGTCTCAATCTCCCTTTCTTAAAACCATGTTGACTGTCTCCCAGGACCCTGTTACCATATAGGGAATTTTCCATTTTGGATCTTGTTATAGTTTCCATAAGTCTGCATATAATAGAAGTCAGGCTTATTGGTCTGTAGTTACCTGGTTCAGTTTTGTCTCCCTTTTTGTGGATCATATTATGTTTGCAATTCCCCAGTCTGTCGGTACAACCCCTGTTTCAAGAAACTGTTGCATGATCTTGGTTAGCGGTTTGTAAATAACTTCTTTCATTTCTTTGAGTACTATTGGGAAGATCTCATCCGGCCCAGGGGATTTGTTTATTGTAGAGCTCCTAGTCCCTTTAACACTTCTGCGTTTGCAGTTCCGTGTACTCTTTCTGTGTACTTTGTTTTTGGTCCCTTTTAAACACTCTGTAAAGTGCCTTTTTTTGCTGAATATTTTTTTAATTGAGCTATTAAATCATTTTGTTTTAGATTTGATTTGTCTACTTTTGGGATGTAATTGTTTTACACCTCTAGCACTACATTTTTAAAAAACAACCATCCTTTTGTGTTGTGATGTTTTCTCTATTTTACTCCAATTTACTTCTGTTAGTCTCTGTTTCATATCTTCATAGTTTGCCTTTCTAAAATTGTAAACAACAGCTTTAGTCATTACTTTTTGAGTTTTAAAAATCACTTCAAATAAGACCATGACTGGTTCCTAAGGTTCTTACAGCAATACTTACATTTTAGGACCCACATGCCCTACAGGGTGAAGGGTTAGGCTGAAGTTTGAATAAAACTAGTCAGTCACCCCTCATCTGGCAAGTTGCAAGAAGTGAGTAGGGTGCTCCTAGTATCTTTTTTTCTGAAAAGCCCTATTCAATACGAGTAGAACAAGGTGCTACACATGAAAAATAAAAACTGAAATAGCTTGGTTGGATAAGTGTCCATCCCCCTTGTAATAGCAATCCTAAATTAGCTCAGGTGTAACCAATCGCCTTCAAAATCACACACCAAGTTAAGTGGCCTCCACCTGTGTTAAATTGTAGTGATTCACATGATTTCAGGATAAATTCAGCAGTTCCTGTAGGTTCCCTCTGCTGGGTAGTGCATTTCAAAGTAAAGGCCTTGAATATCCCTTGGAGCACGGTCAAGACGATTATTAATATTGTAGACATTTAGCAGATGCCTTTATCCAATAATCAACACATGTTCACGTGTTAGCAGTGCTTGAATGAGTGTAATCACTTTATTTTGAAAAAAACCTCATTATTTTGCTTCTTGACATTTACATACTTTCAAGCAAGTGAGTAACAAAAATACAGTCAGGTTCTGAAAATTCAGAGCTATAAAAAAATCTCAGTAGCAACATTCTCTTGCACAAACACACAGTTATGTGACAGCAATGTGCCTGACAGTTGTAGCATATGAACTGAGAGTATTTGTCATGCATATTCATCATGGATACATTTAGGGGAACCCCAAAGCTCTCCAAAAAGGCCACCTTTTGAATGAAATATTGGACAAATAAGTAAAAAAGAGGATTACAAAATCTAATTCATGTGGCAATGTATAGCATGTGAGGTGCAAGAAGGTAACCTCCCTTTTCGATCTTGTTAAAGAAACTAGTGTATGACTGGCCATAAAGATTTACACAATATTCATTTTTGGAGAGGTTTGGGGACCCTTGGGCCTAGCTTTGTAAAAACTCATGTAGAATTTGATCAAATTTTTATCCAGTGTAGTAGACATGTTGGGGAAGCACTGGAAAAATATCTGGCTCTTTTCATGTGTTACAAGGTGAAAAAATGACTGTAGAATATAAACAAATGAAAAGTGTTTCTTTTTTTTTCTGGTTATCTCCCTCCAGTGTGGTACTGAGTAAGACTTATATCAAATCTGTTTTAGTCCTAATGGCCAGGGGGTTACCTTGAATTCAAGCCCTGAACCATGCCTGTGCTGTCTATACTTTGGAAGATAATGTGATTTATTTAAGGTCATAGCCCTCCAGGCAGAAATTGCCTGTGGGAGGCTGGGGGTTTAACAAGTTAAGAAGTGGAAGGTGTATGGCACCACCAAGTACCTGCTTAGATCAGACCGTCCCTCCAAACTGGATGACCGAGCGAGACTGATCAGAGAGGCTACCAAGAGGCCAATGGCAACTTTGCAAGAGCTACAGGCTTTTATGGCCAAGACTGGTCAAAGTATGGTAGGGTGGCAAGAAGGAAGGTAGGGTGGCAAGAAGGGAGCAATAAGAAAGCCCACCTTGAATCCTATTTGAAGTAGCAAAAAAAAAAAAAAACACTCAGGATATTCTGTAGCCAAGTGGCAAAATGTTTTGTGATCTAACGAAACTAAAATTGAACTTTTTGGTGCAATCCCAACACAGCGCATTACCCAAAGAACACCACCCCTACTGTGAAGTATGGTGGTGGCAGAATCATATTATGGGGATGTTTCTCATCAGCAGGGACTGGGGCACTTGTCAGGATAGAAGGGAAAATGAATGGAGCAAAATACAGAGTCCTTGAGGAAAACCCGCTGCTCTCTGCAAGAAAGCTGAAACTGGGACGGAAGTTCACCTTTCAGCATGACAATGACCCAAAGCACACAGCCAAAGCTACACTGGAGTGGCTAAGGAACAAAAAGGTAAATGTCCTTGAGTGGCCCAGTCAGAGCCCCGACCTAAATCCAATCGAAAATTTGTGGCATGACTTGAAGATTGCTATCCATCAATGCTATTCAAGGAACTTGACAGAGCTTGAACAGTTTTATAAAGAAGAATGGTCAAATACTGCCAAATCTAGGTGTGCAAAGTTGATAGAGACCTTTCCCAACAGACTCACAGCTGTAATTGCTGCCAAAGGTGCTTCCACCAAGTATTAACTCAGGGGGGTGGAGACTTATCCAATTATATGGCCTAACGTATGTTTGAACTAGAGGGCAATACACTGTCACGGTAGTGACATATAAAAATGGGGACAGGAATTTGCACACTTTTAAAAATATATATTCTTATATTTTTTGAAAAATACTTTTATATAATAATATATAACAATATTTTTGTATAATAAAACATTGTTTATGAAAATTATACTTTCTTGTTTCAGAGTTACTCCAAAAAATGCATTTATTTTGATAAAGAAGTGTAGGAGTTGGATGTGGGGACAATTAACTTTTGTAGTTATTGACCCATAAATGCCAACATTGCATGAAAAATACAACGCAAATTTGATCATTTTTTAATTTTATTGATAACAGCTATGAAATAGGTGTATATTGCATATGACAAAATGTGACATATATATTTTAAATAATAATTTTGAGGTGGGGACCGCAATTTGTCCCGTTAAACAGGGTAAGGGCAGCTAGAGATATATATATATATATATATATATATATATATATATATATATATATATATATATATATATATATATTAGTTAATTTCTACTACTGTATTTTTCTAATAAAGTTACTGACATTTGTTTTGGTTTAACATTTTGAGGCGCGAGTCAGATTTGTCAAGTTATAAATAGTGCGTGCTTGCATGCTTCCTTTTCTAATCTTCACTTACCATACCAAAAAGCAAGACTTTACATTAAGTTCACCAAATAATGTAGTTTTAGCTCAACATACATAACACAACATACATCAACTTACACAAGAGCTTATAAATAGTACACCAAAACCAATAAATATAATGGATATTGCTTTTGACTGTTGACCAGTTTAAATGTTAGAGTACAAAACTGATATTTCAGATTTTCTGGTAATTTCTCGGAATTACAGAATCTACAATCTTGCGACAAACTCGGTACATCTACTTAAATGTAACTAAATGTACCCAATTTCACGAATACGGTCTGTATTTAAAGTTTAAACGACAGTTGCAACCACTTTGCGCACCGAAAAGGGCTGTGACACAGTGTGTCCTACAGCAAATAGCAAAGCTGTCGTCTGTCAGTTTTCAATAATTCTGACACAAACTGCATGCTATAAATAAGCCTGTCTGCTGGCAGACTTCTGTTCTCCGATGTGTTTGTTCTTCTGTCTTTACAGAAAACAGCTCACTCACATTTGTTTTTGCATTTTAGCTGTCACTAATGTACATGCTTGCTTCTCTCATTCGCTGACCCATATAGCTACATGTAAATGTGCACACAACCAAACAATTCACAGATACTCGCAGAGTTGTTTTTTCTGTGCATGACATACTGAATTTTTTTAAGGAAATAAAGCTCCTAATCAAAAGTGTTTTACATCCATTTCCAAGATTTCACTGACTTTTTCAAATTCATGATTTCCGTGACCTCTGTGACAAAATCGTAGCCTTACTTATCACACGTGTTGGTCTTACAAATCCATACTTGAAAAAAAATCAATCTGCAACCACCGCAGTGAAAATGCAGGTTGGCCATTTTGAACCTCCAGCGTGGCAGCGCTGAACCTGCCTCGTTACTGTTACGCAGCGCTCTCGGCATGCAGGTCGTTCAATAGAAAGCATCACGTTACGCTCTGCCTATTGAACACACCCCTTTTGTGGCAGGATGGCTTGGTGGTGACGTCAGACCAGGAAGAGAGAGACAGACACGAATGCTCACGCATACCTAGAACCGCCATGTGGGTTATTTTGACCCATACATTTTTAAACTGCTTCGTTATGAAAACGAAAGACATACTATCAGATACAACTAAGAAGTTTTATTCATAAACATCATATTTAACATTTGCATCGCAGAAACACTGTATTTAAATGGAAAACTAAACATAAAATGCTTTATTTTCAAAATGAGCACATATATAGCACTAGTGAAAATAAAATACACATTTGTGGGTTTTGTATTGTGGTTAAGGGATTAACTGGCCGTCACTTATCTAGTTTATCCCTTGACCATATTCTGCACAGGTTTTCTCATACGCGTGCTCAATGGCCAATCTGTGAATAAATCATTAGTTGCTGACCACACATTCTCACAAGATGTAATCTGGCAGAGACAAGAAGCAAACACCATCTCTGCCAAACTACATTAAATTATAACACTAACAATAACATTAAACAACACAAATAAACACAGACGGGGGTACCTCAACACACCTGTCCATTGATACATCTATCCTCATTGCTGACTCTTCCCATTACAAATACTCTCCAGGTCCAGTCCCCTTGATCTTCAGCTGTTGTGTATGTTAATGTAAAGCACAATCACATATTCTCAACTCTCAAAGGGAAGCAACTTAAAGAAGAAATGTAAACACTCTGCATTCATTACAAATGATAATTTTAATATCAAAATCATTTTTTAAATGTTGTCCTACAGTACTGTAGAGAAAATTAGTGATAACACCTTAACTTACAAGAAAGGTGAGACTATCTTGATTAAGGAAGCAGCAAATGTTAAACAGAGACTGCTAAAAAGCAACTATTGCAGGAACACCCTAAGAATACAGGGGGGAAAAGTGTTGTTAAAAAAAAAAAAAAAAAAAAAAAAAAAAAAAAACAGTTTGTACAACTTGGAGCAATTTAGACCAAGGGGGATATGAGTGAAAATGTTGCAGATGAAATCTTGTGATAGTTTCTATATAAATATAGGACATCTCAAGCTGCTGGGTTCACAAACTGGGAGATAAACAGGTGTGAGTAATCACAACTGGAAACGAGAACCAGCACGTAACTGTAATGCTCTGTGTGATAGCAGACGGCCGCAAACTGCCTCCATATGCATAACTGAGGGTGTATATTTCTAAATGCAAATTTATTTCAAGTTTAACTTTTTTCTCAAATTGAGGGTGGAAAATGTGGGCTGCAGCTTAAATTCGAGGGAATACGGCATTCTGTCTAAATTCTGTTTAATAAAGTGTCTGTCAATCATAAGTAATTTTAATCGTGATTATACTTTATTAAATGTTTTGTTTAGGAGAATATTGCAGGAGGAAGATGTAATTAATAAAGAAACATAGTTAATTAAACCACAATCCTTACAGTACAAAGCATCAAGTGCCTATGCATTTAATAGAACTCCCAAAAGCCCTTTCTTGCTCTTCCATCCAAGTCCACTTGATGTCTTCCCGCAACAACTGATGTAACAGAGCTAAAAGTTTTGAAAGAATAGGCAAGAATGTATTATATTATAATAATTACAAAAAATGCATAAATAAATAAACAACAACAAAAAAATATTACTGGTTGGTAGATTTGAAAGTGGTTAGAAAAAAGTAAAATTGAAAAAAATGTAAGAGCAAGTAAAAAATATATGAATTCATCTGGTAGAACATGGACATGGACTGTAGTTGTATTTCATTGGGTTGGGAGAGTAGGACGATGTTTGACTTTTTCGCTAAATGAGTTTGATGGTCTTAACTTTGCACTGCTTTTGTTATGCCTGCTGTGTGGAGGTTTCCAGTGCTACCAACACAAAGAAAAAAATAATCCAAGATGACTTAAGAAAAACAAAAATGCACTCTCTTAAGATTTGGCATTTAGTTTATTCAACAATTGCCGAGCCATATTTGAATACATTTGTTGAAAATATTTTTAAACATGCAGTTTTCAAGAGTCATATTAAACAAAAAAACAAAACACGTATTTACAGGGTACAACCACTAAGGGACCAATTGCTGTACAGAAATTTATCAGAAATAACTGTTTTGTCCATTCTTTTTGTTAGTTGTACACAAACAGTCAACATGGTTGTTTGGTAAAAAAAAAAAGGAGGTTATTTGCTGCTGTACACACACGCCCACATCCACATAGCTGACATAATATATGAGGCCAAGGAGCCTTTTATTGCATAGTTTCTTATATTAAAGTAATTCTAATAAATACTACCACATACTTATTACTGCCCATTCATAGGCTTGATATGTGAAAGATGCGAATATTTTGGTAAATGTGTATTTGATTTTTTTATGGTATTTATTAGCTGCAAAAGTGAACATACGTTATAAGCTTATTTCACAAAGTTTTTACTGCTGCACTTTAATTTCCTTCTTCAACAAATCACATCAAACACAAATATTTGTGTTCACTAATTGAAATAATTTTTAAAAATCACATATATCATACACTGTGTGCATATTTCATATAGAACAATAGACCTATGAAAGAACAGTGGTAAATATTTGATAACATTTACTAGAATTAATTTGTTAGCACTATTTCTACATAAGGTGTAGCGCCCCGAATTGGATCATGTAGAACACCTGAAGGATTTTAGTTACCATACACATATAAAAGACTGAACTGAAAAGGAAAATGTAGAAAGGGGTGTGGTGTGAAAGTCCTATCCCCAGGTAAGAGACAGGTGATTCCCTGTGATTCCAGATGTTTGAGAGCCCTGGTGGGGTACCTTGCCTGATGCCACTGGTAGAAGCTCAGCTAGTACCTCCCCACCACACCCAGCTCTTGCTCTGCTGTTGTTTCAAGGGCCTTATGAAGAACTCGCACCTCTTCCTGCGTCAGAGTCCTTTCCATGTGCCTGTATGTGATCCGATAGCAGTGGCTGAGCTTTTCTGTCCTGTATAACAAAAACAACAAAAATACCAATTTGTTTAATGTTCAGGTCAAGAAAAAACTGGTAACACCTTTTCAATAACTGAAAATCTTTGCAATCTCATTCTCTTGCTTGCTATTCAACATCGTGGTTGGTGTAACTCTCCTTCCTTGGAAATGCTACCTAACAAGTTTGAAATAATCCTGTACTACTTTCACGTGTGATTATTACACAACCAGGTACCGTGGTTGGTTATAATCCAATAAATTCTGTTCTTTTTTTTTTTATATTATTGTTTTTCTCATAGATGTAGTTCTTGTGTAAGATGACAAAAGACTAAACAAAAGAAAGCGCTTGCCTGGTTGGCAAAGGGAAATCAGGTGCTGAATGAAGTGCTGTTGGGGCACTCTTCCTTCTGAGGACACTTCATTGTTGCATCAGTATGGCACAGGTGTAAAATCCAGTCCAAATGCAGGTTAATAAAACTTTGGCCTAGTTAAATTCCATCTAATAATTTTCAATACCCAAGTCTCTCCCGTTCCCCAGGTAACCACTGTAAATGTGTCTCAATGGTCCTATCTGGTTAAACAAAGGATCTGATGCACCATACTTGGTTGATCTGCAGCCTCAAAGCAGGTAAATAGAAACAATACAAGCTACCCCACACAAATCCGCCTTAACCCCGCCCTTCCAATCTGTTTCCCTTCAGTAATTTGCCGCCTTTGTTAATAAATTGGCCAATCAGTTAACTAAGTGACAGTTCAGACATAGAATACCACTTGAATTGGCCAGTTAAACAGTAAAAATATTACAAAGACTTGTGTTCATTACAGACCAAAAAAGAAAGCATATACCCTTGACCGCCTGGGACGCAAGTTCTGCTTAAGTCAAGTTTAAGTCAAATTTTACTAAATCAGAACTTGCATTATATTTCATCTTATGTATTTTGTGACATGTTTGGTAAATGCTAAACCTGAAAAAATATGTATCGAAGCACAGTGGCATCCGGATGGGCTAATTAAGGAAAGCAAATCCTGTAGCGCTAAGTTTTATTCATTCTAATCTATTTATAGTTTCATAAGGTATATATATATATATACAATATAATATATATATATATATATATATATATATATATATATATATATATATATATATATATATATATATATATATATTTTTTTTTTTGTTTCTTTAAGAAAACCCTTACCATTACATCAAAGGACAGCAGTCAATTTTTTGCAAAATAATGTTATGCATAGACAAGCCATTTCAGTTTTCGTAGACTACATTTAAGTAGTAAATAAATTAAATGTAACTATTTGTCTAAAAAAAGTTATGGTCCTCTCATTGACCTGGAGAGTCTGCTCAAATACTTGAAACAATGCTTTTCCTCAACATTCTGCAGGGTCCTGGCACTATTCACTTGATATCACAGACAGGATCACAACATTCTGCAGGGTCCTGGCACTATTCACTTGACATCACAGACAGGATCACAACATTCTGCAGGGTCCTGGCACTATTCACCTGATATCACAGACAGGATCACAACATTCTGCAGGGTCCTGGCACTATTCACCTGATATCACAGACAGGATCACAACATTCTGCAGGGTCCTGGCACTATTCACCTGACATCACAGACAGGATCACAACATTCTGCAGGGTCCTGGCACTATTCACTTGATATCACAGACAGGATCACAACATTCTGCAGGGTCCTGGCACTATTCACCTGACATCACAGACAGGATCACAACATTCTGCAGGGTCCTGGCACTATTCACCTGACATCACAGACAGGATCACAACATTCTGCAGGGTCCTGGCACTATTCACCTGACATCACAGACAGGATCACAACATTCTGCAGGGTCCTGGCACTATTCACCTGACATCACAGACAGGATCACAACATTCTGCAGGGTCCTGGCACTATTCACCTGACATCACAGACAGGATCACAACATTCTGCAGGGTCCTGGCACTATTCACCTGACATCACAGACAGGATCACAACATTCTGCAGGGTCCTGGCACTATTCACCTGACATCACAGACTGGATCACAACATTCTGCAGGGTCCTGGCACTATTCACCTGACATCACAGACAGGATCACAACATTCTGCAGGGTCCTGGCACTATTCACCTGACATCACAGACAGGATCACAACATTCTGCAGGGTCCTGGCACTATTCACCTGACATCACAGACAGGATCACAACATTCTGCAGGGTCCTGGCACTATTCACCTGACATCACAGACAGGATCACAACATTCTGCAGGGTCCTGGCACTATTCACCTGACATCACAGACAGGATCACAACATTCTGCAGGGTCCTGGCACTATTCACCTGACATCACAGACAGGATCACAACATTCTGCAGGGTCCTGGCACTATTCACCTGACATCACAGACAGGATCACAACATTCTGCAGGGTCCTGGCACTATTCACCTGACATCACAAACAGGATCACAACATTCTGCAGGGTCCTGGCACTATTCACTTGACATCACAGACAGGATCACAACATTCTGCAGGGTCCTGGCACTATTCACTTGACATCACAGACAGGATCACAACAGAAGCAGAATGTGTTTGAAGTGGGCAAATATTTCTGCTGGTCTACAGCCAACTATCCATGTTTCACTATATTGTTGAAATGCTGTTGTTCACAGAAGAACAGGGGTACACAGATATTTGCAAAAACTTGACTTGCATCTTTAACACTGCTTTTTTCTTTCTTACTTCATCAGAATGACATTGTTTCCTCTGATTAAATGGCTGGTAACAAAAAAGTGTGAACAACATAGCAAGACTGGTGCAATGGTGTTAATCATCTTGTTAAGCATATTAAAATGCATAGCTAGGATATCCACCCCCAAAAATAATAAATAAATAAATAAACTGAACACATAGTTCTGCAAATTGCATCTAAACATATGCCAGGAGCTACAACCTTGGTAGGAAATGGCATTTGCTAATTGCACAAGTTGAATATGTGTCATCTCTGTTTCTCTGTCTATTTAACAACGGTAAACCACACAAAGCACAAATTATATTCCAAATAAATTAGTTAAAACAGTATTGAAAAACAACACTAAGTGCTAGATGTACTAAAGGATTGCTCCTGTTTTAAGAGCCGTGAACCTGTCACAAACGAGCGCAATGAAACGACATTTACAACTGAATCAATTTTTCAAGAACTTTTGAAAACATGTTTTAAACAGTCGCAATTGTTGCTGCCATTTCCCGGTGAGCTTTTTCTCATGAATTGCCAGTTGTCCTCAAAGTATTTTTGAGGCTACACCCAAGTACCTAATTTTCACTAAAGTCAGGGTGTACTTACAAGCCTGGAAAACAAATTTCTATGGCAGTTCTAGTTTCCCCAGTGTGTTTGGAACATATGTGCCACTACCCTCCAGCTCATTCTGAAAAAAAAGCCATAACCATTTAATTTAAATTTAAAATAATCTTTTATTTGCATTGTACACCAATGTGTATAATGCAGCAGCATGATTTATTTTGTGTTACTGGTAAGCTAAAGTAAAAAGAATGTGCGCTAGGTATTCATTAGATTTTTCTATTGCACTGTATGCTGCATAGGCCTACTGTACAGATACATATTTATACATAATGTAATGTGTAGCCTACCCAAAACATATTAGTGTTATTTCAGCGCAATGATTTACTTTTAAAATGCATTGAGCATTATATATATATATATATATATATATATATATATATATATATATATATATATACACAGACACCTCCAAAATTATTGGCACCCTTTATAAAGATGAGCAAAAAAGGCTGTATAAAATAAACAACACAGGTAATGAGCTATATTGTAATTTTCCAACATGTAGAATATATTTTTGTGATAAGTCAAAGGAATTTCGGAGTGTGATTCAGCCTCCCGACAGTAGATGGCATCAAACCAACTCGGGACTTCCCTTACCAAGATCTCGTGACCATGGCAAAAGTCATCTTTATGAGGGGCGGCACCTTGGTGAGGGGCGGAAGTATGAGTATGTAAATTCCAGCCACTGGAGTCAAGTGAAGGATAAGGACACTTGTCAGTTGGGGATTGGTGTTCCACTGACTACAGAGGTGGGACATTACATACTAAAGGGAACGTACTACTGTGTTTGGGGTTGGTCCGAAAGTAAAATAGGCGGACTAACGGGTGGAGGGAGAGACTAGTTTGGTGCAGCAGGATTTTTGAAAACACTAACATTTGTTTTGTCTTTTTTTGTTTATGTATGGTTCGCCACGAAGACGATTAAAGACGAGTTCTCACGATCTGTTTTGGATTTCACCCCTGCACTCCCTCCCTCACGTCGTTTTGTTTTCTTTTGTTATTTCATTATGTTGTTGTGTATAGATAATAAAAATAAATTATTTTATTTCTGTACACATAAGTTACTGTCTGGACATTCCATTTAATACACTCTCGCCTCACACATGGTGTCAGAAGTGAAAATGGATCCAGCTACAGTTTTGGCAATGTTTAGGGAGCAGGAGGAGAAGCGAGAGGAGAGAGAGACGCGGTTAGATATATCGAGGGGAAGGATATGCAGGAAGGACAATAGGTGGCATTTCTGCATTTTTCTGTAGCTGGGCACTTATTATATAGAATAACCCGGGCTCCCGGGACGGGACAGCTCGTAAAACAGTTATTGGTTCCTAGGCCTTTTCAGTCAGAAGTCATGAGATTGGCGCATGATATTCCATTTTCAGGTCATTTGGGAACTGAAAAGACTCAGGAACGAATTCTGGCCCCTTTTTTTTGGCCTGGGGTTTATGGTCTTGTGCGGAAGTATGTATCGGAGTGTCCTGAATGTCAATTAGCTGCCCCTAAGTCAGTTCGCCCCGCACCTCTGGTTCCACTTCCAATTATTGGGGTACCGTTTGAAAGGATTTGTGTTGATTTAGTAGGCCCTCTGGAGGGAACAGAGTCAGGATATCGGTATATTTTAGTAGTAGTGGACTACGCAACGAGATATCCAGAAGCTGTTCCCTTACGCTCTATGAATGCAGTAGCTGTAGCGAATTAATTGGTAAAAATATTCTCTAGGGTGGGAATCCTGAAAGAAATTCTCACTGATCAGGGCACTCATTTTATGTCAGACTGTATTCAGCAACTATATATATTATTGAAAATCCGTTCAATTAGAACCTCAGTTTTTCATCCTCAAACGGATGGGCTTGTTGAACGATTTAATCAGACTTTGAAAAATATGTTGCGCCGCTTTGTAGATCAAGAAAAACGCAATTGGGCTAAACTGCTTCCCTACTTGCTCTTTGCAGTTCGTGAGGTCAACCGTTTGAGCTCTTGTACGGTCGGCAGCCGCGGGGTATCTTGGATCTCATAAGAGAAGGCTGGGAAGAACAGTCAAAGGAGTCTAAAAATGTAGTAAAATATGTGTTGCAGTTACGCGATCGCTTAGAATTAGTCGGTCAATTGGCACATGACAATCTCAAAGCGGCACAGCAGAAGCAGCAACAAAGCTACAATAAAAATGCAAGAATTAGGAACTTTCGACCTGGAGATAAAGTGTTGTTATTAATGCCCTCATCGAATCTAAGTTGTTTGCTAAATGGCAGGGTCCCTTTCAGGTTATTCGAGCAATTGGTAAAGTCAATTATGAGATCCGACAGCCTGGGCGTCGGAAAGAAAGTCAAATTTATCATGTTAATCTCCTGAAACCGTGGAAAGAACGGGAAGTCCATTTTATATCTCCTGTACAGGAGGGAGAGGATTTTGGACCCTCAATTGAGCCAGAGTCAGCAATTGAGGTCCCGATGGGGGAACAATTAACTCCTGATCAGCGTGAAGAGGTAAGCAATCTAATTAAAATGTTCAGTGATGTGTTTTCTAACGTGCCTGGAAGAACGCATTTGATTGAACATGCTATTATCACTCCGCCAGGTCTAAGAGTTAGACAGAGACCGTATCGCATTCCAGAGAGTCGGAGAGATTCTGTTCGAAGGGAGGTGGAGTGTATGTTGAAACTTGGGGTAATTGAACCTTCCCGAAGCGAGTGGTGTAGCCCAATAGTACCAATAGACAAGCCAGATGGGTCACTACGATTATGTATCGATTTTAGGAGGGTGAATGCTATCTCCAAGTTTGATGCATATCCCATGCCTCGAGTAGATGAACTCTTAGACAAACTGGGGCAAGCTCGGTTTATTTCAACTCTGGATCTGACGAAAGGATATTGGCAAATTCCATTAACGAAAGCCTCTCGTGAGAAAACGGCATTTTCAACCCCAGAGGGTCTTTTTCAATTTTGTACTATGCCGTTCGGACTTCATGGAGCGCCTGCTACTTTTCAGAGACTAATGGACAGGGTTTTACAACCTCATCGAGAGTATGCAGCTGCGTATATCGATGATGTAGTCATTTATAGTTCTTCCTGGAGAGAACATTTGACTAGATTAGAAGCCGTCTTACAGTCTCTGAGGAGGGCGGGGCTCACAGCGAACATGGCAAAGTGCGCTATTGGAAAAGAAGAAACTAAATATTTAGGTTTCATAATGGGTAAGGGTAGAGTGAAACCGTTGGTTTCAAAAGTCCAGGCTTTGTTGGATTCACCGGTACCTACCACGAAAACCCAGGTGAGATCACTGTTAGGGTTGGCTGGTTATTACCGCCGCTTTATTCCACACTTTTCCACTATAGCCGCCCCTCTCACTGATCTCACTAAAAAGAACGCTCCAAATAAAATTAAGTGGAGTGCAGAGTGTCAGACAGCCTTTGAATCTATTAAAACTAATTTGAGTCAGGCCCCAGCATTAATAAGCCCGGATTTCAGCCGAGAGTTCGTCCTGCAGACAGATGCATCGCAGACTGGTCTGGGGGCGGTTCTGTCCCAGGAGAGAGATGGTATTGAACACCCGATACTATACATCAGTCGGAAGTTACTGCCCAGAGAACAGAGGTATTCGGTAGTGGTGAAAGAATGCCTGGCAGTGAAATGGGCAGTGGAATCTTTAAAATACTATCTTCTGGGACGACTTTTGTACTCATCACAGATCACGCTTCTTTAAAGTGGTTAGACACAATGAAGGATTCAAACGCTAGGATTACGCGGTGGTACCTGGCGCTCCAACCCTTCGCCTTTCAAATAAGGTATCGTGCGGGTAAGTTACATCAAAATGCTGATTTTTTTTCCCGGGAGGGAGGGAAAAGGGAAGGGTTAGAGGTTTCCGAGTGTTCCTTCGGCTACATTCTGAGGGGTGGGATATGTGATGAGTCAAAGGGATTTCGGTCTGTGATTCAGCCTACCGATCAAACCAACTCGAGACTTCCCTTACCAAGATCTCGTGGCCATGGCAAAAGTCATCTTTTTGAGGGGCGGCACCTTGGTGAGGGGCTGAAGTACGAGTATGTAAATTCCAGCCACTGGAGTCAAGTGAAGGATAAGGACACTTGTCAGTTGGGGATTGGTGTTCCACTGACTACAGAGGTGGGACATTACATACTAAAGGGAATGTACTACTGTGTTCGGGGTTGGTCCGAAAGTAAAATAGGCGGAGTAACGGGTGGAGGGAGAGACTAGTTTGGTGCAGCGGGATTTTTGAAAACACTAACATTTCTTTTGTCTTTTTTTTATTTATGTATGGTTCGCCACGAAGACGATTATAGATGAGTTCTCACGATCTGTTTTGGATTTCACCCCTGCACTCCCTCCCTCACGCCGTTTTGTTTTCTTTTGTTATTTAATTATTTTTTTGTGTACAGATAATAAAAATAAATTATTGTATTTCTGTACACATAAATTACTGTCTGGACATTCCATTTAATACACTCTCGCCTCACAATTGTACTTTATTAATGATTCAAATTATAAATATATTTCCAAAAAAAATAAGTGTCACAATTATTGCCACCCTTGATTTCAGTACTTTGTGCACCCTCCCCTTGCAAGGATTTTCTATAATTTTTTATGAGATTGGAGAACACACTGGAAGGGATCTTAAACCATTCCTCCATACAGAATCTTTCCAGATCCTTGATATCCTTCGGTCTACGCTTATGGACTGCCCTCTTCAATTCAAACCACAGGTTTTCAATGGGATTCAAGTCCGGAGATGGCCATTGCAAAATGTTGATTTTGTGGTCAATTAACTTTGTGGCTTTTGATGTGTGCTTGGGGCTTTTGTCTTGCTGGAAGATCCACTTGTGGCTCAGTTTCAGCCTCCTGGAGGTGGCAACCAGGTTTTTGGCTAAAATGTCTTGGTACTTGGTAGAGTTCATGAGGTGAATTAAAGAGCAATATTTTAATACTGTACATTTAATTGTTCTTTACATTTAAACAAATGCATATAGTTTACTACAGGACAAATATGTTTTGTATCATCAACTGGAACTAAACAGTATGAGTCATTATCTAAAAAAAAAAAAAAGGCATGAATTGACTGATAAGAGCTATCAATTAGGTGCTGCACTTGGTGTATTTTTTTTTTGTGAACAATACTATGTTAAAAACACCAGAAAAAATTTGGTGGTGTTGGTATTTTGTAACTGAACTATATCCCATTAAGACCGCCCATGCAGCATTTGACAGGCTGCACAAAACATGACAAAAAGTGGGTTTGTGAGATGAATTTAAGAGGCACTTTCTCAAAGAACCTATGGTGCTTGGCGATAGATACACACAGTAATCCCTTGTTAAACAAGCAGAATTTGTTCCTTGAAAACTGCTCGTTAGGCTCATATAACAGAAATGAAATCCCCATTGGTTCCCATGTTATAATCTTCTATTGGTTCCAGAGCCAAAAAAATTCCCTCTTCAACACCCAAAATTCCCCTTAATAAAGGACAGAATGGTATCTAAATATGAAATCACTGAAATTATGTATCAATTATTAAAGAAATTAGCCTAAAGTTGTTCAGTAAATGACAAATAAACAATCTCTTGCGGTATGCATGAGTCCCCGGGGCTGACACACAGTTTTCTTTCATGCGCTTATCATAGTGTTAGAAAACATACGTTATAGTAAATATCAATAAAGTTGTAAAAACACTAACAATAAATAATGCACAGTTATGAAAAAGAAAATTAAAATAGAATATTAAATATAAAAAAGCACTTAATAAGTAAAGAAGAGATAGCAGAAGCAACTGCCAACCGCCACACATACGAGACAACACAAGAACAGTACAAAGACAAAGAAGACTCACAGCGATGCTGGGATGGCGGTTATGATAAATGCTTTGACGTACGCCTTGCGCAGACACAATACGATCGGTCACTTTGCGAGCTCCCTTCCCGTAAGAGCGAACATATTCTTGTTTAATGGAAAAACAGGTATTAATTTCTGTTTCTCGTATAATTGAAATGTCATATATATCGGTAGCTTGTATAGCGAGTGATTACTGTGTGTGTGTGTGTGTGTGTATATATATATATATATATAAAGAAATCCCTGCTTGGAAGAAATGTGTTGGGGTTTGGCAGGGATGGGGTTAATTTCTGTCCTTGCCAGAGAAATGTGTGTGTGGTTTAACAAAAGTTAATGTGTAAACCTTTTTTGCTTGTGTTGTAACACTAATGTTTTGTGACTGGTAGCTGTCCAGAAAGTTTAGTTAGTATTCCATGTTGTTAGGTTTTTGTTTTGTTATTTTTCTTTTATTTTTGTATCTCTGTGTATCTTCAATTTCTGTGTCTGGGTGTGACAGGGCGAGGAGCCCTGCACATGAAAAGGGTGCAGGGCAAAGCCCTGCCATAAATGTATTTGTTTATTTTAGAATGGGATTCCCCTCCATCCCTGTGCAATTAATTATTTTGTATTATTATTATTATTATTATTATTATTATTATTATTATTATTATTATTGATAAATATGATGTTGAAGCCATTATGTTTTCTTATTGTTTTACAGAGTTGATGGGAACCGCCTTCGCAGCCAGAAGGGGAAGAGCCCCTGCCGCTTTCGCAGCCAGAAGGGGAGGAGCCCCTGCCGCCTTCGCAGCCAGAAGGGGAGGAGCCCCTGCCGCCTTCGCAGCCAGAAGGGGAGGAGCCCCTGCCGCCTTCGCAGCCAGAGGGGGAGGAGCACCTGCCGCCTTCGCAGCCAGAGGGGGAGAAGCACCTGCCGCCTTCGCAACCAGAGGGGGAGGAGCCCCAGCCAGCTTCGCAGCCAGAGGGGGAGGAGCTGCCTCTGCCTCCACCTCTATCACAAGGAAAAGAGCAGGAGCTGCCTCTGCCTCAACCACTATCACGAGGAGAGGAGAAGGAGCTGACTGCCTCAACCACAATCACGAGGGGAGGAGCAGGAGCTGCTTCTGTCTCCTCCCAGTGGTGGTGGTGAAGTGGAGCGCCTGCTGCCTCCTTCATGGCCACGGTCTCCCCTCCCACCGTTGCCTCACGAGGGTCCGCTGCCGCCGTCTCCCTGTCATAAAAGTATTTGTTTATTTTAGAATGGGGTACCCCTCCGCCCCTGTGCAGTTTATTATTTTGTACTTGTTTTGTTGTATTATTATTATTATTATTGTTATGATTTATCATTGATAAATATGACAGTGTTATTGTTTTACAGCGTGAATGGGAAGCCCAATCCAATCCAGCGACAGCAAGTGGAAGCGACCGTGGGAGAAGTACAGGTGTGAAAAAGTGCAGATTAGTTTAGAAGCAGTAAGGAGAAATTGCATCTTTAATTGCTTTAATCAGAAAACATTGGGGAAACACTGCAGCTCAAAGTTAAACAGCCGTGTGTGTTTTTCTGATAACAAACAAGCTGAAACTCGGAGCAGCTGATTCAAATTCAGCGCCGTTCTGAGACAAGGGCGAGGGGAAGAGCCAACAGCACAGCAGAACAATGCAGCTAATAACGAGGCAGTCTTCCCAGCAACAGCGAGTGGAAGCGACAGCGTGGGAGAAGTACAGGCGTGGAAAGGTGCAGAGCAGTTTAGAAGCAGTTTGAAAGCAGGTTGACAGCTGCAGAAGAAACTTATCTTATTCTGAAATAAGACCTTATAGCATCATTCAGTAAAATGCTATCTGAAATTTTATTTGTGGTTTGCTTTAACATAAGTAAGCAAGGCAGAGGGTTTACAAGGAGTAACATGCAGCCAGCACCATTGTGTGCAGTTCTGGTCACCTCGCTATAAAAAAGATATTGCTGCTCCAGAAAGAGTGCAAAGAAGAGCGACCAGAATTATTCCGGGCTTAAAAGGCATGTCATATGCAGACAGGCTAAAATAATTGAATCTGTTCAGTCTTGAACAAAGAAGACTACGTGGCGACCTAATTCAAGCATTCAAAATTCTAAAAGGTATTGACAGTGTCGACCCAAGGGACTTTTTCAGCCTGAAAAAAGAAACAAGGACCAGGGGTCACAAATGGAGTTTAGAAAAAGGGGCATTCAGAACAGAAAATAGGAGACACTTTTTTACACAGAGAATTGTGAGGGTCTGGAATCAACTCCCCAGTAATGTTGTTGAAGCTGACACCCTGGGATCCTTCAAGAAGCTGCTTGATGAGATTTTGGGATCAATAAGCTACTAACAACCAAACGAGCAAGATGGGCCGAATGGCCTCCTCTCGTTTGTAAACTTTCTTATGTTCTTATGTTCTTATTTAAAAATGCCAAGCACTGGTTTCTTTTTCCTTCTCTTTTACTCTTTGGTCTTTCCTGACTTGCTAACATATAAGCATGGATGAACTGACAGGCCTTTTGCCACGTAACCCCCCCCTTGTGTAAAGGCTGACAGTTAAACAAAGTAATCATAACCTATGACAAATTACCCTTTTGCATTAAATACACAAGTTCCACTCAGATGTGTAAAGAAAAAAAAAGTTATTTGTCCTTTAAGTGTGACTCTTCTTCAAATTATCTTCTGTGTGCTTGCCTGTAAGCAGGGTCATGGATCTACGTATATATTATTGTGAGCACGGTTTGTCAAAATGACAACAAGATCAAAAAACGCCAGTGCTTCCTTAATAGACACTCAGACTTATACTTTTCAAATAATTTTGGGTAGTCTTCTTTGTTAGACTGAAAGCTAGACAAAGCTTGCTAAATCATGCTGCTTTATTATTTTAGAAAGCTCTGTTTTGTGTCATAATCTGAGGGTTTCTAAGGTAAGACTGTAAAATAAGAGGGAAAAATTATCTTTAAATACATCTAAATTGCTATTCAATTTGATAATAGTCTGCTAAGGATTTTGGCTTTCAGCTTGGCCATGTGTTTAATTGTGCACACATTAAAAATGTCCTTTTTCTAAGGTCTAATGCAGAAAACCTTCAAAATGCTTTTACCCAGCCACTATAAATATGTATGTTTTAAGTTACCACATTACTGCACTAATAACACCTTAATTTGTGTAATGACCACTAACTGAAACAATGAAGACACAGCCTTCTGAGGCTCTGAAGACGAGCCCTAAATCATAAAAACCGAACAATCTCATTCTATAAAAGAAAAAGGCAAAAGGCTCTCCAATACAAAGAGCAGAAAACTGACCCAATTTATACATCATGCATTTACAATGGAGTGAGCAATTTGAAAATATAGGCCCAGGTCTCTTACCACTAATATACAGAAATACAAATGAATTCTGTTGCCTCTCTCCAAGAATTGTGCAATGAAAGGCATCATTTTCATGACAGCCCTCAAACAGGAACAACAATTACACCTTTCAACAGCCATATATTTCTTTGCTTGCAGATAACAATAAGTTCATTGAAACAGGGTCAGAGTTTCCTCACAGTGTAGAACAAGTATAGCATAGCTGCATACAGTGGGTCTCAAAAGTATTCACCCCCCTTGGACTTTTCCACTTTTTATTATTTTACAACATGGAATCAAAATGGATTTATTTAGGAGTTTGCCACTGATCAACACAAAAAAAAAAGTCCATAAGGTCAAAGTGAAATATAAAATCTACAAATTGTTCTAAATTAATTACAAATATAAAACAGAAAATAATTGATTGCATAAGTATTTGCCCCCTTGAGTCAATATTTGCTAGAGGCACCTTTGGCAGCAATTACAGCCATGAGTCTATTTGGATAAGTCTCTACCAGCTTTGCACATCTGGACACTGCAATTTTTGCCAATTTTTCTTTGCATGATTGCTCAAGCTCCGTCAAGTTGGATGGGGACCTTTGGTGAACAGCAATTTTCAACTCTTTCCACATATTCTCAATTGGATTGAGGTCTGGGCTTTGACTGGGCCACTCCAGGAAATTGACCTTTTTGTTTTTAAGCCACTCCAGTGTGACTTTGGCTGTATGTTTGGGGTCATGGTCCTGCTGGAAGATGAATCTTCTCCCAAATCCTGGGTCTCTTGCAGACTTCAGCAGGTTTTCCTGCAGGATTTCTCTGTACTTTGCTGCATCCATTTTTCCCTTTGTCTTCACAAGCTTTCCAGGCCCTGACGCAGAGCAGCATCCCCATAGCATGATGCTGCCATGATGCTGGTGTTCTCAGGATGATGTGCGGTGTTAGACTTGCGCCAAACATATAGTTTAGCGTTGAGGCCAAAAAGCTCTATTTTGGTCTCATCAGACCATAGAATCTTCTTCCACTTGGTCTCAGAGTCTCCCACATGCCTTCTGGCAAACTCTAGCCGAGATTTGATGTCAGTTTTTTTTCTACAATGGCTTTCTTTTTGCCACTCTCCCATAAAGGCCAGTTTTGTGAAGCACCCAGGCTATTGTTGCCGTATGCACAGTGTTTCCCAGCTCAGCCGTGGAAGACTGTAACTCTTTTAGAGTTGCCATAGGCCTCTTGGTGGCCTCCCTGACTAGGGCCCTTCTCACCAGGAAACTCAGTTTTTAAGGACGGCCTGTTCTAGATAGATTCACAGTTGTGCCATATTCTCTCCATTTCTTAATAATGGACTTTACTGTGCTCCGGGGGATATTCAATGCCTTGGAAATGTTATTCTATCCTACCCGATCAGTGATTTTGAAGAACCTTATTCCATGAAAACACACCCCACACCACCAGCCTGCAATGTTGACACACAGCATGAGTAAAATACAGACACATTTTGGTAACATTCCACAACTTCTCTGAGGTAATTTTTTACAGTTTAAAGACTGTGTTTGCCACTGTTATAACAATATATGTTTTTCCCCATACACAAGGGCATTTTAAGAAGAAATAAAGGAAGAGGAAATTGTAAAAAAAATAAATAAAAAATGCAACACCCCCTTGGTGCCTGAAAACATTACAGTATGTCAGGACCTGTTCAATCTCCTTACTCTATTAAAAGCTCCCTGGCTTGTCACACATCCTTTAGTACATGTCCTTGGAAGTATTGCTTCTATAACACCACAACTGCTGAATGTCAGTGGAAACTGTCTGCCTAAAGCCAATAGGACACTGCTACTTGCAACATCCTTCTTGTCTCAGTACATTTAGAGACCTGCAGGTTTCAGCAAAGCCGAGATGGTAGCTCAGCTATTTTCCTTAAAATGGCATTACAAAGGCCATATATTCTATGTTCAGTTAAAGCTAAAAAAGAGGCTTCTAATGATAATAGCATATAACTGTGGTGATAATAGCGCTGTATTCATAAATCACTACATGTGTTTATATCCGGTGTAAATTTTATACAGTAGAATTTGTTAAACAAAGCTCTCTCGGTCACTTAATTTACTGTTGTAAAAGATCCTCGAGAAGGTTCAGAAGCATTTAAACCAGAAAGGAAGGGGGGAGAAATCAACAAAAAAACTGAAGGGAGACCACATCAAAACAAGGGCAACAACTCAGTTAAGACAGCCATTAAAATGTATTTATCTAAATGCTAGAAGTATCATAAACAAAATGTTAGAACTTGAAGCTACTGCACTAAGAAGTAACTATGATGTGATAGGTGTTACAGAAACTTGGTTGCCTGAGAGTGATGAAGACAAATATAATATTTGTGGGTATGCACTGTATAGGAAAGACAGGCAGGACAGAAGAGATGGAGGGGTAGCGCTATACATGAAGCCCAGTTGTTAAATCTGGATGAAGAAAACAACGCCGAATCAACATGGGTCAGAATAATGGACAAAATAAGGGCATAATAATAGCACCATGCTATATACCACCAAATTAAGATGCAGAGCAAAATAATCTGTTATACAATTGCATTAGAAATGAGTGTAGCAAAGGAGAAACCATACTAATGGGGGATTTCAACTTCCCCCATATACAATGGGGAAACCCGCTGGGGAGCACAACTAACGAAATTGAAATGGTGGTTATGACAAATGACTGCTTGCTAACACAATTTGTCAAGGCACCGACTAGAGGGGAGGCATGCCTTGATTTAGTCTTTTCAAATAACGAAGACAGAATAACTAAAACAGAGGTCAGAGAACCACTGGCAAACTCAGACCACAACATGGTCTAATTTGAAGTGATTTTTAAAACCCAAAACGTTTTAGAAAGGCATACAGAAGTAAATTAGAGTAAAATAGAGAAAACATCCACAGAAAAAGGATGCCTCTTTTTTAAAAAATGTAGTACTAGAGGCGGAAAACAATTACATTCCAAAAGTAGACAAATCTAAATCTAATACAAAATTGCCAAAACGGTTTAATAGATCAATTAAAAAAAAAAAAATCAGCAAAAAAGGGAAAATACAGTGTTTAAAAGGGACCAAAAACAAACTACACAGAAAGAATACTTGGAACTGCAAACGCAAGTCAAAAAGGAAGTTAGAAAGACCAAGAGAGAGATAGAAATGAACATTGCTAAGGGGGCTAAAACCAATTCCAAAATGTTTTTCCAATATTATAACAGCAAGAGAACATTCAAAGGGGAGGTTAAATGTCTAAGAGATACAAATGGCAAAATCATAGACGAATAAAAATAAATAGCAAATATATTAAATGATTACTTTTCACAAGGTTTTACAAAGGAGGATACAGATAACATGCCCCACATGTTAACCCGTTCCTATCCAGTTTTAAATAACTTTAGCATAACTGAGGCAGAAGTGTTAAAGGGACTAGAAGCTCTTAAAATATACAAATCCCCTGGGTCTGATGAGATCCTCCCAATAGTACAAGAAATAAAAGAAGTTATTTACAAACTACTAACCAAGATCATGCAACAGTCTCTTGACACAGGGGTTCTAATGACAGACTGGAGAATTGCAAACGTAATACTGATCCACAAAAAGGGAAACAAAACCGAACCAGCTAACTACAGACCAAAAAGCCTGACTTCTATTATATGCAAACCTATGGAAACTATAATAAGATCCAAAATGGACAATTACATATATGGTAACAGTATCATGGGAGACAGTCAGCATGGTTTTAGGAAAGGGAGATTGTGTCTAACTAACCTGCTTGATTATTTTGAGGATGCAACATCGATAATGGATAATTGCAAAGCATATGACATGGTTTATTTAGATTTCCAGTACACTTTTGACAAAGTCACTCATAAAAGTGGTTAACATGTAGAAAACAGAAAGTACTAATTAGAGGAGAAACATCAAAATGGAGCGAGGTAACCAATAGAGTACCACAGGGATCAGTATTAGGTCATCTGCAATCCTAATCTACATTAATGACTTAGATTCTAGTATAGTAAGCAAACTTGTTAAATTTGCAGATGACACAAAAATAGGAGGAGTGGCAAACACTGTTGCAGCAACAAAGGTCATCAGAATGATCTAGACAAAATTCAGAACTTGGGAAGACACATTGCAAATGACATTTAATAGAGAAAAGTCTAAGGTACTGCATGCAGGCAATAAAAATGTGCATTATGAATACCATATGGGAGATACAGAAATTGAAGAAGGAATCTATGAAAAAGACCTAGGAGTTTTTGTTTACTCAGAAATGTCTTCATCTAGACAATGTGGGGAAGCTCTAAAAAAAAGGCCAACCAGATGCTCAGATATATTGTGAAAAGTGTTGAATTCTAAATAAAGGGAAGTAATGTTAAAACTGTACAATGCATTAGTAAGACCTCAACTAGAATATTGTGTTCAGTTCTGGTCACCTCGCTACAAAAAGGATATTGCTGCTCTAGAAAGAGTGCAAAGAATAGTAACCAGAATTATTCCAGGTTTAAAAGGCATGTCACATGCAGTCAGGCTAAGATAATTGATTCTATTCAGTCTTGAACAAAGAAGACTACATGGCGACCTGATTCAAGCATTCAAAATTCTAAAAGGTATTGACAATGTCAATCAAGGGACTTTTTCAACCTGAAAAAAGAAACAAGGACCAGGGGTCACAAATGGAGATTAGACAAAGGGACATTCAGAACAGAAAATAGGAGGCACTTTTTTTACACAGAGAACTGTGAGGGTCTGGAACCAACTCCCCAGTAATGATGTTGAAGCTGACACCCTGTGATCCTATAAGAAGCTGCTTGATGAGATTCTGGGATCAATAAGCTACTAAGAACAAAACACATCAGTACATTTGTTTCCAGCACTGCACTTGATACATGCATTCTTTATTACAGTACCCTGATTATTATCTGTTACAGTGCATGAGTGAAAAAATATGACAAATGTTTTCAAAAGTTTCAAAAAAGATGTGTATTTCACAGTGTTTGCTAACACTAGTGCACAATCACTGTTAACTTGCAGAGTCAGTGGCTGAGAATAAATGTGTGCTCATGTACAGGGCTTTGAAACATTGATAGTGCCACTTGGATTAGAATTATTTTTATATTTCTCAAGGGTTGGAGCCTTTTTGTTATGTATGCAAGTTCTCTTTGTGCACAATGTTTTTGTTTCACTGAAAAGACTAAGGGCCCGATCTTCGCACAATCCCCTCACTAAATTTGTGCATCGCAAAAAAAATAGTGCTTTGGCACAAAATGAGAGATATTCCAAAACGGCACAAAGCAGTTGCGAGACATTGGAATATAGAGTTTTTTTGAGCAATTCGCAAATCTGTTTGTGCCTCGCAAAACCGTCTGTGCATTCACTAACAATATAGCAACTGCACATAACAGCCAAGTGAGAATGCAGAATGATGGACAGTCACCATTAGTAATGGCATTACCCTGACAAGCTGCTATCATTGGTGTTGCCACAGTATGTACCGATGACAGGAGACGAGATCACACAATATATCGTGCACACATACATAAGGACCATTCAAATACACAATTGGCTCCATAGCTAGGCGCTGAATTTTCAAATTAATAATGAACTGATATTAACGCCACTGTTTTATTGAATATGGACAGTATTGTATCACAAGGAAATACTATATAGGTTTTTTTAAAGGCCAGCTGATCCAACATAGCTGTATGTTTTTGAAGTAAAATTAAAAAAAAAAGTCTTTGGATGCTGTCTGGTTTTTTTTCTGAATGAATGAAGTCGTGCTGTGACAAAGTCTACTGTGGTAGCACACTCTCTGATTTGTAAATGTAACAAGTTAATTCACCTGCAAAGTAAACATCAATCATGCATTTTTATATACACAATACACAGAAATGCATTGTTATTCATTCTACTCACCCAGTTGAACATCACGATTAAGCCAAGTTTGTAAGGTTTTGAGTGTCGCCGGAATGGATTTTTGGTTATTTTTATATATATATATATAATATATATATATATATATATATATATATATATATATATATATATATATATATATATTTTTTTTTTTTTTTTTTTTGCAAGAATAATAATTCAACGCTCCTAAAATGTTAATGGTAGCCAAGTATGATTTCTCAGTAAATGAACAGTCTCTGTACAATTAGCAACATCGACATTCAGCAGACTGGACAGCTGCATAAAAATGGCCAGAGATTAAGTTATTGTGCTATTTTACGTTCAGCATTGCATCGCAGTTGCCCCCCGATACTTTGTATAGGTACCTAACTCCAGAGTGCACTGTTACTCCGACATTATTTGAGCCAGCAGTGCACAGTTATTGGAAATAGTGCATCGCAATTATCGTGCAGATATTGGTATATTCAGACGAAATTCAAATTTGATTGTGCTATGTGCATAGTGAATGTCCAACTTGAATACATTTGCATCACATGTTTCTAATTACTGATGCATTACCATATGCTAATAGACCGTATTAAACTTAGGAACAGAACAGGCATCTGCACAACAAGGAAGGCAGCGTGCTGTAGGGTCTACTTGGGCCTGAATTTTAAGCCCAATCCGAGAAAGCACATCTTTTTTTTGGACCCAACCTGACCCAACCCGACTCAAAATCTCGATGCATGAGATTATCTAAATACTAAATAAGTCACATCATAGTAAACACCCTAAACAACTACTGCCAGCAAACGGGACTGTCAGTAAATAAAACACAAACAAACTATTACGTTTTTAACATTGTGTAATACACAACCATTTGCTCTTTTCATTTTTTCAGCGCCTTTCTATTTACCAAACCAAAAAAGCAACACACTCACACACTAGTCTATCCATCGCGTTGGACAAATGAAGAGAAACTACACACCAATGTGGTTAATCAAAAAGTCCATGTACGACTATAACTTGTCTAGAGGCAATAGGCACTGTATTATTTTAATTTAAAATTGTATTGCAAACATGTTGCAGTCTCCTCGAGTTTAAAGCCAGCGAGGTCAATTGTGTTGTAGGGATTTTATGTTTTTATGTATTAAAACAATAAATACAAATTTATTCATGTATTTATTATTTAAAAGTCCACTAGATGCTGCTTAACATTGCAATGGTGTCTTACCCACCTAACTTTTCTTTGTGCTCGTTGCTGTCAACAACATGCTGTCCGAATTAAAATAAAATAAAAATGCAAACGGTGTCTTTTTCTCATCACTATCTCCCGAGGAGATCAGTAGGCGGGCACTGTGTGTCTTAAAACGCATTTGATTGGCTATTGCTAGGTAGTGCATTGCTTCTCTTAACCAATAGGATTTCAGTGCCATACAAACTGATAGAGACGGTGACTGACACCTCCGCAGTAGTGTACTTTCTCAGTGTCCTGAAGCTAGGTGAGTGCTGTGCGCTTGAAGCTAAGACACGTTTTTGTGTAAAATCTGATGATGACTGCTATATATTATATAACTGATATATATTATATAAATGCTATATATTATAGATTACAAAACGACGACTCGTGTGTCTAGTAAAAAAAAAAAAAAGGTTTTCTGAATAAGGTGTCTAGAAAGGCTAGTATTCTGATAGTATCCTAATACTAAGTGGCTATTCGGTATCACGTTTTCGGAATACTGGTATCCAGAATACGTACGGAATCATTCGGAATACCCTGTTTACATGGCATGGAATAGCTATTCAAACTTCCCATTATTCCGAATACAACTGGAAGTAAACGCAGTGACTGGTGATTAAAATAGAGCAGTGTAGCCTACTTACCAAGGAGGAATGCATTCGGGATGTGTCCAGACTCAAATGCACTGCAGAGTTTGGACTGATGCCAAATGTACGCATCGTGAGGCCCCCCCCGTACTGCGCCAGGACATTGATAATGCGACCTGTTGCATCACAGACAACCTGCATATTGCGGTTCATAAAGGCTGCTGCTTCCAAAACTGCAGGTGCCCGGATAGCAATACGCGCGTAGTCAATTGCACCTACCACATGCGACAGGTGAGCGACCTCATAAAAACCCTGCATTATCTCCTCCCTGTTTGCTCTGGTACTGGATAGATGAGTCGAGACTATACCTGGACACGATTTGCTCATTGCTGAGCTCCTCATATGTGTGCCGAGGCCTACACCCTTTCAGCATATCTTCGCCTATGTCGGGGTTGCTGTTGCTAGGTGTGCCTTGCATCATTCACATCCACATGTCGACGGGCACACTGCATGCTACCCACGTTTCCCATTGTTGCCTGTCTATAGTCAGTGCTGGAATGGTATTTTGCGCAGAGTTTAAGCAGTCCTTTTACAATCCTTATTCTGCGCGTCACAAACCTGGTTTTGTGCTTGGCACATACCTTCGAATATACAAGGACCACACATGTTGTCGGCCACTCCCCCCATATTGCGTGATGCATACATTTTATTTCTGCATGTGCAGAATGGATTGTGACGCGCAAAAGGATTCACCTGCGTGTGTGAGTAGACCCACCACGTGTTGGAAGCCCGGATTACAGGAAGATAGAGGAGAGGTATAACGGGGCGCCTACCACAACTGTGTATTGTTTGGTGTTCGAATATGGCAACTTGGCACAATTTCGGCACAACGGCCATTTGTGACGCACACACGGTGCACAACGCCGTGTTGCCGGTAACACACTGCGTGTGTGTGGTGCACACACCACGGGCCCTAAGCCCGGGATATACATCTTATAGGTATTGAAATAACTTTGTAGGTTATCCACAACTTTTTTGTTTTGTTTTGTTACTAAATGATTTAAAACAAAATGGTACATGTCATGTCATATATATATATAATATATATATATATATAGATATATATATATAATATATATATAGTATATATATATATTATATAGATAATATATATATATATAAACATATTTTTGTATTTTATTTGTGAAATTGTAAATTTACCATTTACACTTGATAGCGGTTTTAAACAACTGCTATTACATTTTATAAAACAAATAAATGGACAAATACATAGATTTAAATCAAAACGAATAAATACATAAATTCCAAAATAATTTACATTGTAATATTTATTTTTATATTTCACCTTTTGCATTCAACATGTCAATCAAATTGATCTGGGTGAGCATTATAACACTATCTAATCTACAAGTGTGCATTTCCAATCGATTGCACTTGCATAGCCTACTCGTATTGGCATGAACATAGCTATACAATGTTTATCTCACATTTAGATGGTTTCAATTTTGAAAGCCCTTTCAGTGAGACATTCTCAACTCCAATCTGCTTGTGTGTAACTCTTAGCCACCTCTAGTTAGATGCCTGGCAAAGAACCTTTATGAATATGGCACTTAACATTTATGTAATTGTAGCCTTTTCTTTTTAATCCAGGCACTGACCTACTGTTTGACTTTTATGTGCTTCTGTGTTGAAGGACAAAAACACTGGCTACAGTAAAACAAGTTGCCAGCAGGCTCCATTAGAGCTTCCCATCACCACTCTACAAGCACACCGTCATTCTGAACTCAACTACCCTGGCCATTCAGTCCAGGGCCCCAAGCACAGAGGCTTTGTAATGTGGTCAAGGGGGTATAAAAGTAGATTTGAACCCAAGCCTCCGGAGGTGAAAGACAGGAAAAGCCCAGAATGCAACCCAGCCCTACGACTTTTACTTTTATACACCTCTAACCCACCCATCCTTATAGTTGGACACATGAAAAAAAAAAAACGAATCAGTGAGTTTATCTTGTCATTATACCATATCTGCAGTGCACAGGAAGATACAAATGTACTGTAGGTATGTTTTTTTTAAAATTTTATTTAGTAGTCGGCAATTGTTTTTATCATTTTCTCCCCAATTTAGAATATCCAATTATTTTTAGGCTCAGCTCACCGCTACCACCCCTGTGCTGACTCGAGAGTGGCGAAGACAAAAACACGCTGTCCTCCGAAGTGTGTGCCGTCAGCCGACCACGTATTTTACACACTGCAGGCTCACCATGCAGCCACCTCAGAGCTGTATGTAGGTTCAAAATAAAGTAAATCTAAAAAAGATAACGAGGAAGTGGAAAAAGCTGTATTAAATATTTTAAAAGGTTATCAACAGCCATAAGCACATTGGCCTGGAAAACAATTGTTTGTTTGTGATAGGAGAGCTAAGACCTTCTTTTATTGACCAATGGCCTATTTGACCACAAAAATAAATTATGTAATGGTATTCTTAGTTCTACCCAGGGAGAGTTACTAGGCCATTCTCTAATGTTGGGAAATCCACTCATGCACAGCTTGGTGACAGAAACATAGAATATATGAGTTATACATTCTTTCCCCTGGTGTGGTGTATGCCTTGCATTGAGGCAGGCCTGTCAACCTAATGGCAACTTTTCATCTGCTAAATGTTAGATACTTTAAGGGAAAAAGTTACTGATAGTTTTATAAAAAATAAAACAAATAAATCCACAATTGGCTACTTCTAGGGACCATAAAACTATCAAGTTACTTTACGGTACTGCTCTATTTAAATAACAAACATACCCTACTGCAACATTCCCCTTCCTGTATGGGTGTCAACGTTACCATTATTGTCCATACAACAAATGTATTTGACACTAAAGGGGTAGAATTAAAACAGTAGTGGTTTGTAATGGGTGGAGACAGATCTGCATCAAGTTTTATTGTCAGGAAGCTGGAAGCTGCAGGGAAGTGCCCGCACAAAGAATGCAGGTGGATTAGAGACAATGCAGGCTGTGAAATGTGAGAATAATTGGAAACAGTGTTCCACAATTCCAAACTAGTGAGAAAGAGAAACATGCTATGCTTTAGGGAAGGTGGGGGAATCATGAGCCCTACAGATTTATAATGACATAGGAGAAAAATAAATTATTAGGACTGTAAAATCTTCATCTTCCTCTAATGCTATGCCACATTACAAGAGTGAGCTTAAGATAACAAGTAAACAGGACTCACAGTCACTCTCCCTACATTCACCGTTAGCTTTTTTTTCCCTTTAAAATGTTCAGATATAGATTTTGAAGATGGAACAGCTGCTCTTATATTTTGCAATGCCATTAATTTCATGTCCCTGCACAACTGTAAGACACAAAATACTGCAGTGGATAATGTGCTGCTTTTGCAAGCCAGTGGGGAAAAGGAAGCAATCAGGCGCTGTCCTAAGCAGGGCCTGAACCAGAGCTGACTGCTTGGTATTTACTATTCAACCTCCAAACCTATGTTGCACAGCAAACCAACAGAGAAAATTAATGAGTCTTTTGTACTTTTCCAGAATTTTTACATGAGCATCAGTATTTATGATGCAAAAAAACAACCATGGACATGACCTAGGTGTCCTCATAGCTAGTTACAGCCATGGTCCTAAACTGGCAGCTTAAAGGTTTCTCAAACAAATTTTGCTGATATGCCACACAGTAAAGGACTATGGCCACAACTTAAATGTTCTATACTAGCTCTACAGCAACCTCTACTGGCTTGTGGAGTATACAGCCGCTACGTTCTCCCCGGCAGCTGTTTCCTGTAAGCACTTTCTTCAATATAAAGCCTCAACAGAATGAACCATTTTGGTAATCTGGATCCACCTACCCTATACATTTGGATTGGGCGCTAATATGCGTGAAGATATAATGCATTGATAAAGTGATCAGCCCCCATCCCTTTTTTCACATTTAAAAGTCTCAGATTCTGAATTTGAAATAGATTAAATTAGGGAGTCCTATATATATATATATATATATATATATATATATATATATATATATATATATATATATATATATATATATATATATTAGTGTTGGGACAAACACAGGATGTTCATGTTCAGATATTTGCTTATATTTAGATATTTAAATAAGTAGATATTTAAAAAAGTAACACAATCTAGCAGCGATTCAAAACTGAATCGGAACCAGAATGATAAACAAAAAACTCCACAATTTTGCCATCCAACAGAAACAAAAAAATAAACTACATTAATTTATTACATGCAGGAACGAAAACGATATTCAAGATTTTGTTTATCGGTTAATTATGTTTTTTTTTACACACGTATTTCACAATATCACAAAGCAAATTAAATATCTACTTGCTGAAGTGCTTTTTATTTTAACCAACAAGGTGTTCATGTGTGGCAGCAATGCACTAGCAAAAGCCACAAGGCCGTGACGTCAGCTCCCTATCAACAAGCCTCCTATGTCGGGAATGGATTCTTTCAATGCAGCAGGTTTGTGCATTTGAGAAAGGAGTGGAAGACTCATGAAATTAATTGAAGTCTGACACTGATGAGAAGCAATTACCCTCCACAGTATGAAGTATGAACTTTTTATATGAAAAATGAGAAAAAGCAGGTTGCATTGAAGATTTATACCGGAGCCTGATGCCCCTGATAAAACAAGGGAGTGGTTGTACAGTATTTATTTGTTAGCCTACTTGTTTTTCTATGGGTCTCTCACTCTATCTTTGGCCTCAATATACAGCTGATTTATATTGGACCCCGACAGCTGTCATATATCGAGTGGGTACTTGTGGACAAGTGGGTAAGTGAAAGCCGGTGAAGGCAATGCAGCCGGGTAGAAATCCAAAGACATTTTAGAACAGTACTACTAGTAACTAGTTCCCCAGGTGAAATTCCTTTATGATTATTGGGCCCCTCTCATGGGGTACTCCCCGTCCCTGTGCGTATTTCATGTTTTCTGTTATTTTGTATGTGTTTATGACAGAGAAAGAATGAATCTTGGTTATAAATCTCCTTCCCGACCTGTGAGGGCGCTGTGTAAATGGAACAGAGTGCCCTGGACTGGATGGTCTGACAATTCATTCCAGGGAAAGGTGGAAGTCGGACATCTAGAAAGGGGGCGGAGCTACAGTACACCAAGTCATCAGGCCAGAAGGGAAGCGACGTGGCAACCGCGGATTGTAGGAGAAACGGTTGCACTCGCTAACAAAGGGGGCGTGACTGATGGTACAAAAGGGGGCATGACTAGGTGGTTTGTTCCTTTGTTATGGTTAAAAGCAAACTGCTAAAGGAGATCCAAAACTATACTGTGAGTGTTTCTTTGTTTTGTAGTGTCTAATTATATACTTGTTGGTTTATTAGACGACTAACAGGTATCGGGAGCTGTCGCATAAGACTAGCACCAACCTGGACAACATTTCACAACTGTACACAAATAAACTGTATTTCATCACTTGCACATTAGCACTCACTCTGGACTTGCGATCGTGTGTGAGTGTCTTTGTGTGTGTCCTACTGTGTTTATTATAATTTCACGACTGTAATTTGAAACAGTGCGATACACATTGCTGTGTATTGCCTGGGATTATTCTTTGCGGTCGCCAGACCAGGATTACAAAAATAAACCATTGTCTAGATCGTGAAATTTGTTGTCTGTCTTCATAATCATCACCTCTACACCTCTGCACTGCAAACCACTTTGCCACAGTGTTGTATTATTATTATTATTATTATTATTATTATTATTATTATTGTTATTATTATTATTATTATTATTCAAATGTAATAAGAAGAAGAAGAAATGTATTTATTACAACTTAATTTATTATAGCGCCTTTCACACCTAGGTCAAAATTTACTGTTTTGTGTATTTAAAAACACACAGTTTTATTTATTATTATTGTTTAAAGCCTAGATTGGGTTAAAATGCCCTATTCCAGATAAAATTGTGAGAATGCATGGTCAGCAGCGAGTGATTATTGATAAACTGGCTGTTGACCACGCGTATGAGAAACCCGGTGCCGAATGTGCAGAGAGATAAACTCTGTAATTAATAGCCAGTTAATCCCTCAGCCACAATGTAAAACAAGCAGCTTTGGCTGAACGTGGAGAGTGTTCAGAGGCAGAACGAGACGTGAGTGAAAGGTACACCAATCGTTTGTTGTGTTTGTCTGTTTTGGGCCATCATGCCTTTTGTTTTGTATAAGTGTTTTGTTTCCTGTTTTGTTTAAACCTTTTATTTTACAATAAATCTGCGCACCAGCACATTCATATATTACTCCAGTGCTGAAATTAAATGGATATTGCATCTATTTAATTTATGCTGTATATGATTTTGTCAACTCATTTAAAACATAAAAAATGTAGACTGCGGTCCACTTTTGTAAAAACAGCAAGCACCAAGGAGGCTACTACTTTGCTACAAGTGTACCACTTCTGAGAAGACCTCGTATTTCACCACTCTTCGGTAGAAGACTGTGACAGAAAGATAATGATTCTTGGTCGTAAATCTTCCAGCCGACCTGTGAGGGCGCTAAGTAACGGGAACAGACTACTGACTGCTTTGCCTGACACTTCATTCCTGGGGTTAAAAGGAAGTCAGTCATTTAGAAAAGGTGCAGAGCTTTGGTACATTAACTCATTATTCCGGAAGGGGGAAATAATGTGGCAGCCGCGGACTGGAGGAGCGGCTGCAATCATTTATCATCGGCTCATGATTGATGGTATAAGTAGGGGACGGAGCGATGCAATCTGTTCCTTTGTTTTGGTTAATGAAAAAGAACTATGAAGGACCTGTGTTTTGTGTATCCATATCAGTGTTTGTTTGTTTTGTCTAATTGTTGTTTGTTATTATTAGACAGCTAACACTTTCCGTTGATGTCGCCAGAGGCAAGCGCATACCCAGAACAGCACTGCACTAATTCCTGTACTAACGGACTTGTGTATGTGTTTTGTGTTTCATGTGGGGGTACAATAAACAGGACTATTACTTCAGGACCAACCCGGAGATTAGAAAGTAAGTAATAAACGCCACTGTATTACTTACCATCATTATTGTTTACTGTTTGTTTTGCCGTCAGGCACGGGACATACAAACTCATTAAACAACTTTGCACCTGGATTATAATTGTCTGTCTGTTCATTGATCACTTGCACCTGCACACTGCTAACCACTTTCCTACAAATACATATGGGAGATTCTTTGGGGAAACTTTTGTTCATTTTAAAAAATATATTTTATAATTACATGATCTGGTGTGTGTGTGTGTGTGTGTGGAAGGGGGGGGGGGAGTATTTCAGACAATGTAAATTCATACAGTAAATAGTAAATGTGGTGAAATGTACTTTTAAATGGTGTTTTATTCACCTAAAAAGAAAAAAAAAAATATTTGTGCTTAATACATCAAGTAATATTTTCCTTTATAGCTTTTTTTTTTTTTTTTTTTTTTTTTTTAAGTTACAGGTCAAATTAATTGGGCCCTTAGCCAAATATAATAGTGGAATCAACATGCCACCCCTTTTGTTTCCCTTCAATGAAAAATCATTTACATTTTCATTTAGAATTAAATAATGGGGCTATTTTTGTTTAAATAATTCATAATTGTTCTACTCAGGAAAATCATTGTAACTAATTTATCACACATGGATATTTTTTAGTGCCATTAGGCCTACATGTTCCATGAAGTAATTCGTTTTCACACATTCTTCACTTTTATAGAAATTTAAGCCAATCAGAACATGGATTTTGGTTATAGTATGTAACAACACATTGGGGACACACTTCAGTAATAACCTCAATCCATCCTTTAGTCAAATCACTAGACAAATCACTATACTGGTTTTATACAAAGATTCGACAGCTGGAGGGGGAAAAAGCAACTTGTAAATCTCTAAAGAGAAGTAGCAGTCTTCTCTTTAAAATAACAAAGCACTGCAATTCTATGTCCTGCACCCCTTGACTTTGGGTCGAGCACATTAAAAGAGCCGTATCACTTATAGCATCTGTTTACACCTCAGCAGTGCTCTAAACCGGCACTGAGCCTGTGTGGGCACGCATAGCCCCTTAACTGACGTGCATGACATCAGACAGCATAACTCCATGGCAACATCACTATACACAGGACCAAAAGCTAATACATATGTGCATTGCAGTGTCATAAAATCATTTTTTCATTTTATAGTGAACACAGGCCCTTATTAGGCCACTAACAAACTTATATTGTATTACTAAAATAAACAAAAACCTGCCCTATTGTTATTTATTACTTGCAGGTAGGTAAAATGAACATAAGAACATAAGAAAGTTCACAAACGACAGGAGGTCATATGGCCCATCTTGCTCGTTTGGTTGTTAGTAGCTTATTGATACCAGAATCTCATCAAGCAGCTTCTTGAAGGATCCCAGGGTGTCAGCTTCAACAACATTACTGGGGAGTAATCCAGACCCTTACAATTCTCTGTGTAAAAAAGTGCCTCCTATTTTCTGTTCTGAATGCCCTTTTGTCTAATCTCCATTTGTGACCCCTGTCCTAGTTTCTTTCTTCAGTTAGAAAAAGTCCCTTGGGTCGACACTGTCAATACCTTTTAGAAGTTTGAATGCTCGAATCGGGTCACCGCGTAGTCTTCTTTGTTCAAGACCGAATAGATTCAATTCTTTTAAACCCAGAACAATTCTGGTCACTCTTTCTTTCTGTAGTGACAATTCGTCCCTGCAACAATTCGTATGTGTTACTAGGTTACTAGTCGTAATACAAGAATAACCTGTATATATGTAAAAAAGGTATTTTGATTTGCTATTTGTACAGGGTGCTAGTACAAGAATATTAGATTTGGTGGTTTAGTGTATTGCTGGTAATCTCCAGCTGGTAACCTGCCTCTGACAAGTTCCTGATAAGCAGACCCACGCGCCTATAAACAAAGGCTAAATATACTAGCTACTGATACTTACTCTACTGAACCAGTATTCTAAACTGATGTCTTAATAGGGTGTTAAATGTAATCTAAATATATTTTGTATTGTTTTGCTCCAAGACACTTTAAGAAAACAAAATTAAAAGTTCAGCTGAGTGACACTGAGGGCATTGCTCAAAAGCTGACTTGGGGACCAATTCGTTCACAGTTGAGCAAAAAACAGACTAAAGCCGTCAAAAAGCCACCTCCTGGAGCAGGTCACTTTTAGGATGGCTGGAATTAGAACAGCTGTGTCTACACTACAAAAAAGCTATCCTAAGAGCTAAGATGGAGTTTTCTGATTCTTATTTCTATGAATGCATGTATATAGTCTATCACTAGAATGATTTGTTATTATTCATTAACAGGAAGAATAACCATGAACATTTTTCTTTCAGATTCTGTTCCATTTACCTTCCTGTTTATGGGAAAATATTTTTTATTCACACTCTATTGCAGGAAAAAAAAAAGTGCTACTTGTAATAAAATGTAATGCAAAACAACCAATACCATAAAACACAAAACCACATCCTGTGTGTATCAATACCGATATTTGTTTGAAATGACAGTTACTCTGATAATTATTTTGGATATGATTTGATTTTTTATTGTTTCTGCTGCCTTACAAGATTTTTTTTTTTTTTTTTTAAATATAATTCATATTATTCAATGTAGTCCCTACAGGGCTTTGGTTCTTTGACCTTCAAATCTGTAGTGAAAGGGATTTCCTTTTTCTTTGCCACTGCAGCAGCTACCTATTGTTCCTCTAAAATAGGCTGCACACTAATAGCTTCATCACATCTGAATTTCGATTAACATTTGCTGGCACAAAATGAATTGCTTTACAGCCGAGCTGAAGAAGGCTGCTGTACAACAGTAAAGGATAAATGCATCCCAGAAGCCTTGCAAAAACTCCTGCAGTATAATATGAATGGATTATTCTCCATTAATATCCCACTGAACAGCAACACTTCAGGATCAATCCCTCATCTGGTGAGCACGGTGTGAAAGAGAAATGATGTTTGCTTCCCCATTTATCATCAGGATGTCACAGCTGTTGGAAAAAGAGAGAGGATGGACCCTGACTTTCTACAGGGTAGATGAGAATATGTGGCTATTTGCATGGTGATCAGGATTCAGTATTGACTGAACAAGCAACTTAGTTTCTTTGCTGCAGAACGATGCCCTATACATATAAGCACTGCAATGTAAATGCTGCATACCCCAGAAGACTAGAAATCATACTTGCACTTAAGATCAAAGACTAGAACACAAATGCCGTGGTATGGGAAAAAGAGCAAAACAGTCAACCTTGGTTCACTTGACTGGTGGATAACTCCACACCGTCTCTTAAATCAACAGACAGTCCTTGTCCCAGATTTTCTCCATACAAAATATATGCATCATGCCTCTTAATTAGGCAATGTGGGGAAGCTATAAAAAAGGCTAACAAGATGCTCGGATACATTGTGAAAAGTGTTGAATTTAAATCAAGGGAAGTAATGTTAAAACTGTACAATGCACTTGTAAGACCTCATCTTGAATATTGTGTGCAGTTCTGGTCACCTCGCTATAAAAAAGATATTGCTGCTCTAGAAAGAGTGCAAAGAAGAGCGACCAGAATTATTCCGGGCTTAAAAGGCATGTCATATGCAGACAGGCTAAAAGAATTGAATCTGTTCAGTCTTGAACAAAGAAGACTACGTGGCGACCTAATTCAAGCACTCAAAATTCTAAAAGGTATTGACAGTGTCGACCCAAGGGACTTTTTCAGCCTGAAAAAAGAAACAAGGACCAGGGGTCACAAATGGAGTTTAGAAAAAGGGGCATTCAGAACAGAAAATAGGAGACACTTTTTTACACAGAGAATTGTGAGGGTCTGGAATCAACTCCCCAGTAATGTTGTTGAAGCTGACACCCTGGGATCCTTCAAGAAGCTGCTTGATGAGATTTTGGGATCAATAAGCTACTAACAACCAACGAGCAAGATGGGCCGAATGGCCTCCTCTCGTTTGTAAACTTTCTTATGTTCTTATGTTCTTAATTGAACACCACACTTTACTCGTAACTTGAGACTTATTACCGGTACCGAGGGATAAAATCTATTAAAAAAGACTAGTAGAAAACATGAGACTGTCATTTCACGTGACTGAACTCGACACTCTTGTTTCATGTGACTGACCTCTTACTGGAAACTTATCGTTCATTCATTCATTCATTCACAACTACCCAGTGCAGCTGATTACAATATCTGTTCACAGTAAGTGAGAAGTGAAAAATGGGTTCTCATTCAGTTGGCTTTAAAGCTCAGGTTATTCAGGATATTATAGAAAACAAGATTACAGTTAGTGCTGCTGCTGGCAAATTCGGGGTGCCAAGAACCACAGTGAATTTGTGGCTTCAGTGTCAACTGAAAAAGAATGAGGACTTTGTCACAATGTGAAGTTGAAGACTTGAAGTTGAAGTCTTTTGAAGTGGATGCGAAATGCTTGTGCTAAGAATGTGACAACTAGTGGAGCAATTTTATTAGCAAGAGCAGATCAGTTTGCTCGTGATCTGGGGATTCAAGTGCTGCAAAGCATGGATTGACCGCTTTAAGTCACAGCATGACATCTCAACAAAATTGATGTGTGGTGAAGCCAATGCTGCTCCATTAGATGCAATAAAGCAGTGGAAAGCAACAACGCTGATTACTCTTTTGCAGGAATATTTTCCTTGCAACATTTACAATGCAGATGAGACTGGCTTATTTTGGAAACTGCTTCCCCATAAAACGCTAGCTTTCAAAAGGAGAAAAATGAACCAACAGGAAACAAAGCAAGGACCGACTTACTGTACTGGTCACTGCAAACATGGATGACTCAGACAAGAGGAAAGAGGATTGGGACGTCTCTTAATCGATGATGCTTCAAACGGGAGAAGCACCTACCTGTTAAGTACACTGCAAACAAAAAGGCTTAGATGGTGAGTTCACTCTTTGTAGAATTTGTTCAAGACTTTGATCGTGATATGACTTATCAAAAGTGAAAATAAGTCCTAGTCCTGGACAACTGTCCAGCCCACCCTGTAAAAATTGCAGGACTGAAATCAATTTGTCCCCACATGTTACCGCAAAACATGACAGCTCATACAGCCCATGGATGCTGACCTCATCAAGAATTTCAAATATCGTCAGCTGATTGTGAGCCGTTTGCTGAATGCAATTGACAACAACGTTGCATTTAATCCAGATTGCTTAATGCACTTAATCTTATAAAGCAGGCTTGGAGTCTGGTATCAGCACATATGAATGAAAACTGTTTTAAACACTGTAGCTTTGTTGCTGGCATAGATGGTCCCGAAGCTGACATCACTACCTATAATGAAAGTGAAGAAGTGCATTTAGCGATGCCATTGTTCGGCTTTGTGAAGCCATAATCTTGCCTTCGGATTGTACAGTTGATGACTAAATTGCAGTTGACAGTTTGCTGGCAATTTCAGAAGAGAGACAGTCAAGTATATTGTCACATCTGTAATAAACAAACATTTTTGAAGAAAAAGTGAAGAAACACTGAATGATTCGACTGTGGATGAAGATGAAGCTTAAGACTCCGTTCCTGAACTTCCACAGCCTCCCATTAAACTGGATAAAGCCACAGCCGCACTGGACAGTTCAGATGTTTTTGGCTCAAGAGGGCATTGAAGATTTGCAGTTCCTTATCAGCATAACTTTCAAAGCATGTGTTTTTGCATGCAAAACAATCGACAATGCTTGATTTCTGTTTGAAACTGTAAGTTGTTTATTATTGTTTTTGTTCACCGAGTTAATTCCGTATAATGTACATGTGTTAACTTTTGATATTTAAGTCGTCAAATTAGACAGGACAAGCCAATAACTAAAAGTATAGTCAACGGTTTATGCAGTTTGTGGTGGATTGTTTTCATAAAAATAATGCTGTAGTTATTTTATTCATTCTTATTTCAATCTAACTACACGTTTGTATAGCGCGTTTACTGTAATTGATTCACTCACTGTAGTTCTTTCATCCGTTTTCATAAGGACATTTAACTAAAAATAAACTTGTGAATACTGTAAACATGTTAATTCTGTTACACATGCATCTGTGGTTAACTCGACACCTCGGATAAGTCAACATTAAATGGCATCCCCTGTGGGATGTTGAGTTAACTGAGGCTGACTGTAGTTGTAAACATCATAGATGGATGTGGTTTTATCCCAAAGCTATGTCTGACGGAAAATGGAACTTGGGACCCTGACGATTGGTTACAGAGTAATCTGGAATTATCCCAATTATCATTGATTAGTTCACAATACACTTTGAAGGATTAATATGCAGTAAAAAATAACTCTAAACAACTTTGTGGTATTTTCTTATTTAAATTACTGTATAATACGCTTGACATTTACAGCAAATTGAAAGGTCCCAATGCGCAATTTAGACAAAAAAACCCATCTCGTGTTACTACTGACACAGCGGGCCATCAACAGGACCTCGTCTTCACCAGGGACTGCTTCCCCCCTAACCCTCTCGGTCACTCCTCTCAATATCTGATCACTTTATATCCTTCTCTCTGTCGCTCCCATCCCTTCAAATTTTTTGTTAAATATCTCAGAGTAAATACGTCTATCCAAAATGTATGGAGTTTAGTGGGTTAGAGTTTCCTTACCTACTTCACACCTATCACGGGCCAGTGAAAAATTTTTGGCTATTGACAGTGAAGTCTAAGTATAATCTTAAACTGAATCAAGCTATGTTTAGCATTGTCGGAGCACTGACGAATATTTCTAAAACCGTCTTCCCATGATCCCCCGAAACCTGCAAGCCAAGCTCCAATTCCCAAGTTTATTTAATTGAATCTGATGAGGTATTGATCAGTCTATGCAACAAATTATAAAGATGGGATATTAATCGCTTAGCATTTGGGGAAATTGGGGAAAGCTCTGGGTGACGTGGTTTATGTTCAGACTGAGACTTATTGTCCATGTAAAATGCCTGACCTGCAGATAATGAAAAAAAAAGCTGACAATCTATACTCTGTAACTGTTCAAATGATGCAAAATCACCTTCAATGTATAACTCATTTAGTGAGGCGATTCCCAATTATCTCCACTTGAAAAAAAACAGAATCGCTTCCTGAAGGAAGAAAGGTATGATTAAAGCATACTGGACTATAAGTAGACATGTTAGGAACCTTTAAGTGTATTTTAATTTGTTTCCAGATTCAAAGAAAATTGTTGATTATTAAATTATTTCCGTAGTCTGATTTATGTATCGTGGCTGGGGCATTAAGCAGAGCAGGGAGTGAGGGTTGGGTGCAAGATGCTGATTCAATTCCTAACCAGGAAGGAGTCTCACTATTAAGATTATCTGGATAGCAGTTCTTCCAAAATGCAAAGATTTTCAAATTGGCTGCTAGTAGTAAAACTTAAAATATGACAGTCCAAAACCACTAGAAGCCCTGGGTTTACAGATATGTTTTTTTTTTTTTTTTTTTTTTTTTAAAAAGCTTTGCGGTAAAAATATAGGTAGATTAGATAGATTGGGAGAGTTTGCCAAAATTCCAAATTTTGTTTAAGTTGGTTTAATACATTTTGACAATTCAGTTTGTGCAGCATTTCTGGTTTTCTAAATTCTGCAATTCCCAAGTAAGTACTTTTTTCTTCTGCAGTTTTGATGGGTATTATCTGGAAAAAATGTTGATCTATTTGTTGAGCAATAGGCATTAATTCACTTCTATCTCAATTAATCTTATATCCAGAAAAAGTCCCAAATGTTTTAAATTAATTTAACAGTGAATCATGATGTTTCTGTTCAGGAGATGGACAGTAAAATATCATCTGCATAAAGTGAAATTTCATGTGTGTTTCCCTTGATGGTTACATGCTATGTCAGGATGTTGTCTGATACTTGCTGCCAGCGGTTCGATGGCCAAGACAAACAGAAATGGCAAAAGGGGACATCCATGTCTAATTCCTCTAAATAATTGGAATGGAGGAGAAATATTTTGATTTGCAATAACAGATGCCATAGGTTTTGCATAAATTATCTTAATCCAGTTGTGGCAGAATGCCCCGCCCCACGTACTTGCTTGTTTGGTTGTTAGTAGTGCCCCAGTATGCCCCACGTACCTTATGTGTTATCTGTTGTATGTAGTGCATTATTGTTAGTGTATGTATAAGTGCACGGGATATAATGTGGGGTCTGTGTAGCACGAGTGATTTAAAATATATAGCTGTATTTAGGCACTGGGATTGCACAATCACTTCACGTGCAGATAAAGTAGTTTGCACAAATTAGTTCATGTGCTGGGATTCAAGTGAATAATTAATTAGTAATTGATTCCCTGCACAACTGTACGGAGGCATGAAGCACTCACTCGGGTTGTGTGTTCGTGAGTAGAGAATGGGAGAGAAAGGAGAGAAAATAACAACAAATAACAACAAATGCTACTCGTGCGAGAGGACTCGCACGATACTTGTTATTGTTTGTCCATTGTGTTTGTCTGTCTGTTTTGGCCACTGTGCCATTTTATTTTGTGTCAAAATCTTTTTTCGTTTGTTCAAACCTTTTATTTTTTCACCAGTTGTTTCTTATTAAAAGCGCCACCGTACATTCATTACCCAATCTGCTGTGGATTTCCATTCCTTTCAATCGCAGTGCTGTGTTTCTTACGGGTCTGACGCGTCACTGATCAGACAAGCTTGCCACATTTGGCGTCAGAACTTGGGATAACAGCGCTTCCACAGACGCAGGCCAGGAAAAGTTCTGCGGGTGAATATTTTTGAAGAATTTTTTTTTGTTGTGTGTGGTTTTTTGAAGGAAGGAGAAAAAAAATGGAAAACTGGTTCCAGGGATACCACAGCAACAAGCTGGAGGACCTCCTCAGTGGCCTTGAGGAGCAAGGATGTAGCTGGCATGTGGCGTTTATGGGCACACGCTTGTAAGATGCCCCCTCTAAGAGAAAAAGGAGGAGCAGCCAGCCCAAAGAAAAAAAAAAAGAGTGTCCGTCCCCGGAATAAAGAGAAGAAGCTTGTGCCAGTACCCGCTCCAGAGACCCTGCAGCAGCAGCTGAAGGAAGAGTTTCCCCGTGCGGTACGCCTGTGCTGAACCCAGACATTCCATGATGGACTGCTCCTTGTATTCCTGCTCTCAGCCACCACGGTTGTAACCCATTTGCGGGGGTAGATACCACCATGGGAAGACTACCTGCAGCTCCCACCTCCACCACCAGAGGGAGACTACCTGCAGCTCCCACCTCCATCGCAAGAGGGAGACTACTTGCAGCTCCCACCTTCACCGCAAGAGGGAGACTACCTGCAGCTCCCACCTCCACCACAAGAGGGAGACTACCTGTAGTTCCCACCTCCATCGCAAGAGGAAGGATCAGGGTGTGATGCTGGCATTCCACTGCATAGGCTGTTGAGGGGAGCATGGGGGAAAACAGCCTGGCTGCTGCAGCAGCTGCAAAGAGGGCAAGCACCCCTGCAGCAACTGTCAGAGTGGCTAACCCCAGCACCATGATTGGTCCTGACTCCATCATCAGGGGGAGAAGTGGCGCTCCCGCTGCCACCTTCTGGGACAGGGGATCCCCTCCTGCCGTCACCTCCCAAGGGTCCGCACCTGCCCTGTCCTGCAATGCCTAGGGCGGCTGAGCCTGCAATGCCTAGGGTTGCCGAGCCTGCAACGATTAGGGTTTAAAACTTTACAATGCATTAGTAAGACCTCATCTAGAACTTTGTGTTCAGTTCTGGTCATCTCTCAACAAAAAGGATATTGCTGCTCTAGGAAGAGTGCAAAGAAGAGCGACCAGAATTATTTCAGATTTAAAAGGCATGTCATATGCAGACAGGCTAAAAGAATTTAATCTATTCAGTTTTTTGAACAAAGACAACTACGTGGCGACCTGATTCAAGCATTCAAAATTCTAAAAGGTATTGACAGTGTCGACCCAAGGGACTTTTTCAGCCTAAAAAAAGAAACAAGGACCAGGGGTTACAAATGGAGATTAGTCAAATGGAGCATTCATAACAGAAAATAGGAGGCACTTTTTTACAAAGAGAATTGTGAGGGTCTGGAACCAACTCCCCAGTTGTTGAAGCCGACACCCTGGTATCCTTCAAGAAGCTGCTTGATGAAATTCTGGGATCAATAAGCTACTAACAACCAAACGGGCAAGATGGCCAAATGGCCTCCTCTCATTTGTAAATGTTCTTATGTTCTTATAAAAGCACTCTGAGTTCAGGAAGAGAGAGAGGGTGTAGTAGAAGTTGTGTGAGGAGTTGGTGTGTGGTTTGGAAAAATAAGAAAAGGATTACTGTGTGGTTTGTGAAAACTTGCAATAGGGGTTTTGTACAGGGGCTTAGCTGTCCTTAAAGATTCATTTGAATAAGTTCAGTTTAGTTCCCCTGTGTGGAGTTAGGTTTTCCTTTGTGTTTGTTTTGATTTGTCTTTGTGAATAAAAGTGCGCAACCGCCCTCCACTGCAATTTCTGCCTGAGTGTCTGCCGCTGTCTGCCTTGGCCATCGGTCCCTCTACAACATCATGTTTTTATTTATATTTGCACAGTGGCGTGGTGGTTAGCGCATATTCTCCCTGTGTTCACCTGGGTTTTCTCCGGGTACTCCGGTTTCCTTCCACAGTCCAAAGACATGCTGGTCAGGTTGATAGGTCACTCTAAATTGCCCACAGTGTGAGTGAGTGTGTGAGTGTGTGTGTGTGTGTGTGTGTGTGTGTGGTGTCCTGTGATGGACTGGCATCCCATCCAGGGTGTAGTCCTGCCTTGAGCCCTGAGTGTGCCTGGTTGGGCTCCGGCTCACTGCGACCCTGTAAAGGATTAAGCGATTATTGATAATCGATATTTAATGTTATGTAGTAATGATCTCCTATGGTTTGGAATTACACACCCAAAAATAATTACCATCAACATATATTTAAATTAAGTTCAGAACCACATTGATGCTTCGATATGCAACATCCATTTCTGTACCCCAGTAGATCAACGTAGCTCTTTGTCTGAAACAATTATACATCTATTAAGTAATCAGTACACTCAGCCATTAACTGTTGTCTCCCCACAGTCACATATAGGTCATGGGTGCTACCATCAAAAGAGAGAAAAAAAACCTTCATGATGATTATGTAATGGCCTCAAACCAACCACTGCAGAATGTCATAGTTCACTTTGATTGAATTTCCATGTTTTTATTTTGAGTGAAACAAAGCATTCTATTACCTTATTAAGGTAGATATAATATTGCATTGCCTTAAAGGGCAAAGTAAAACTGCAAAAATCAGTAATAATAATAAGTATTATGTGTTATTTCATTAATTTTTGAAATAACATATACAATAGCACTCTGCCTTTGTACATTAAAGGGACAGCATTTACTAGGCAAGCTGTTTTAAATCTAACCCCTCTGGTGTCTTTTTTCCCCATCATCAAATCACTGTTTGTCTTTTCATCTCTAGTGTTACTCGCAAATAAACTACACTTATGCAATAAGGCCAACTGATTGTTATGACAGATATTGATTTCACAAACACAGATGTAACAGCTGTACACACCATTTTTCAGACAAGACAGTTCATCCATCATTTATGCTTCTATCTAATCTCCAAACGTACTGCCATTATCCACATCCCATCAAGCTGTTGCGAGATGAATATTTGCACTCGGGGCCTGCCCTGTCCCTCCCACTCTGCACTTCATATATTGCATTGTCTCGTCATCTCACCCTGTCCTGACTTGTGTTTAAAAGGCACGTGAGGTTTTCTCATAAAAAAGACTCCCCAGCGAGAGCATTTTCTTTGGAAGCACTCGTAGCTGACAATAAGGGAAAGCTTGGTCAGCCTTTATCAGATTGAAGGCTTGTTAGTATTCAAGCCTAGCTCCAATGTGCAAGTAACTTGTCTTAAATAACTATTACCACCAACTTTAGGACACTGAGGTTTGAGTACCCTCTGAAATCACTTATGCCATTTGCTGGTACAAAAACCAACACGATAAAGGACATTTATGTAACCGGCTGTGATAGAGATCGAATGACGCTTGGTGTTAGATCTCCTTCCTGACCTGTGAGGGCACTAGAAACCCTTAAGCAAATGGCAAGACAATTTATTCCGTAGGGTAGGTGGAAGTCGGCCGTGTAGGAAGGGGGCGGAGCTACGGCACCCAAGCTCACTGACCCGGACGGTAGACGGTGTGGCATCTGAGGATTGGAGGAGCGGATGCGCTCGTTAACCTAGGGGTCATAGGCGAGGGTAGAAATGGGGGGGGGTTAAGCGATCTGTTCCTTTGAATATGGTTATACCAAACGACCTAGAAGGAGCCTGTATTATTGAAACCGAAAGCCGTGACGGTTTTGTCAGACTGTGTACTAACACTGTGTGTCTTGTGTTGTTTGCCTTCTCACTAAAGAATACTAAACATGATCCACAGCTGCAGCCACAGGCCAGCGTAAACCCGGATATCACAAGTCACCTTTCCACTACAGGAACTGTCTTTAAACCACTAGCACTAAAATCACGCACTGTCGGAACTGTGTCTGTGTTTGTGTTTTGTGTGGGTGAGAAAAGATGGGACTTTTTGGTTTTGGGTCAAACCCGTGGGATTACAAACAGGAGTGATACACGCTGCTGTACCACTTCCATCATTATTATTGTTTGCACATCCGCCATAAGGCTCTGGACATTATAATCATTAATAAACACCCTTGCACCTGTGAATCATTTGTCTGTGTGATTAATCTGCTCTGCACTGCATTCATCTGCACATATTCACCACTTTGCCACACCAGTAAATATACAAGTTTAAGAATAAGTCATTGTGATATTATATAAACATACCATCTCTCAAAGCAATAATGCCACAGTATAGCTATACTGTACAAGTAGAGTTCAATGACATTTTATTTTTAGAAGATAAAACATTTTATGTACCAGGCTTACTAACTAAACTATTAAAAATACTTTCTAAAATGAGGTGCTTTTAAAAAATAACCACAAAAGGATATGCAACTGTAAAGCCCAGGCTGAAGTGCATTTATTCATCTGCCCCTATAGAGAAGGTTAGAAGACTAGTGTATCCCAGTGTTATTGACAATTCTTTAAACATTCACATAATTCATGTAGCGTGAATCTAAAAGTATCTTCCCACATTTATTACCCTCCTCCTTCCCTCTTTTTAAGAGAAAGTGGGTTAATGTATTTATAAAGGTCCAATGCAGAGGTTATTACTCTCTATGCTTTCAGAGAACATCTCCGATAGTGGCCCAAGCACAATGCCAACACATTTCCTAATTACTGTAAAACAGGAAATGGCTTTTCTCTGTTACCATCACATAATACAAACATTTCATTATTCCCAGCAGTAAAGTGGATTAAATGTATTCTTATCACTGTTGTTCTCTAAATAAGTAATTTCCTGGAATTTCCTATTAGGAATCAGAGCTGCAGGATTGTGACAGAAATACAATGATTCGTGGTAGTAAATCTCCCTCCCGACCTGTAGGGCACTAAGCAGTGAGAACAGAGTGGGATTCTAGTGCATTAACGCATCGACCCGGAAGGGAAATGATGTTGCAGTCGCGGACTGGACGGGCGGCTGCACTCGTTTACAAAGGGGTCACGTGTGACAGCATAAATGGGGACGGAGAGACGCAATCTGTACCTTTGCTTTGGTTTGTGTTATTGAACCCGTGAAAAAAAGTACTGTGAGTGTTTTGTTTGTTTGTCTATAATTGTCCTGTTTGTTATTATTAGACGGCTCACACGTTCCAGAGCTGTCGCCAAGGGCCAGCACAAAATCTACAACAGCACTTCATTTTTGTCACAAGTAAACTTGTATCACCCACCATGAGCACTGCAGTACGCAGGCAGGACTGGTGACAGTGTTTGTATATTGTGGGAAAGATACACTATGTGCATTTATTATTTGGACCTGCAACCCTTTTATTTATTCCAGTGCATTACACATTATTGAGTTACTTTTTGGTCACCAGACCAGGATTAGAATTTAAAAAACCCCTTTCCAACTGGATTACAGCTCTTTGTCTGTGCATTACGCACTGCATCACTCCTGCAACTGTACATAACCACTCACTTTGCCACAAGGATACACATTTTGGCAAGAAAAATACAAATAATGACAGATGTTTTTATGAGAACATTTGCATATCCAACTGACTAAGAAACAGAGCCGCATTCACTAAACCTTCTTAAAAGCAGAAATACAGGGGTAAACCTAATGGCACATATTGTATGCCAAATAAATACAGTAGTCTCCAGCTAAGAGAACATTCCTCGGGAAGAGAAGTGTTCTCTAAGACGGAGTTAGCCACCACACACAATATGAATCAATAAATAAATACATATGTATTACGTGTTATGACACACGTCCATCAACATATGAAAATGAACTGAATAACTACAAGCAAAACAATACATTAAGTGTTTGTTAATAAACTACAACAATAAAGTAACAGACAAAATAACTTTAATAAAACTAAAGCAAACCAACAGTCAAAAAGCTTAATTTCTATGCACTATGAAATTAGCTGGCGGGTGTGCTTTGGTCTATCACAATGGCACAGGCAACTTGTGGTTAACTTAATGTTAAGAAACTAACTGTAAAACTAAATTAACACAGCACCTCTACATACTTTTTTTTTAAGCGCTCAAACAATTTCCAACTTTGTTCACATGTGGAAATCGGAATACAAAACAATTAATATGACAGTGGTACTGGAAAGATTTAATAAACCAATCAGTGTCCCTCAAGACACTCACGATGACAGTACTGTATCCATGGTGAATGAATTGCTATCAGTGCCAAAAAGGCGTTCTTTTAAGCGAAGTCCTGTTCCTTTAGCCACAGCATGTACAATGGGGAAAATCTGTTTCACGACAAGGGTGTTCCTTTAGGCGAAGTGTTCTCTTAAGAGGTGTTCCTACACACTGGGACAACTGTACTCTACAACCGTGGTGGGCAACCTAAGATAATCATAGCCTTCAGTCTATTTCTCTTGTCTAGCTTTGCCAATTGGTGGATTATGCAAACCGCTATGAACAAGTTAAGTATGTGAGATCTCAACAATGTCACAAATCTATGATTTACTCCCACCATAGAAGGACTGCCTTCTGTTGTGACTGAAACTAGTTTCTCTAGTGGCAAAGCATGCATTCTAAAAAAATTCAAAAATGCTTTGAAAAAGTCTGTCCCTTGTGTACACCTGTGTAACCCTACCTGGTTCAGAAATTCCTCCATTATAGTTAACTTACTGTTCACACATCGAATCCAAATGCAAAGCTGAGCAACATCGCTTGTTCAGACCTACACTAAACGTCTCACTTGAATGAAGTACGCAAAAAATTTGACTTGACAATTCATCACAAATATAATTGTGCATCTGCTTAGTTGCAGGCTTCTTATACGCCTGAGAATCTCTCAATTTTTGAACTCCTTGAATAAAATCCCAGAAGACTCGATAAAGCACTCTTTTATTAATTCTCCCTCCAAGAAGGGCTTTGCAGTTTTTGCAAGCAACCAAGTAATGCGATTGCTTTGCGACACGGCACTTTTCAGCAATTGCTGTTGTAAAGCAAGACTGCTCGTAAACACTGCAAGCTACCAGGGGTGCAGGGCAGATCTTGAGGGAAACGTTGCTTCATAGGCAGAATGGTGTGTTTCGTAGTGTCACTGTTTTGACAAAGTTACACATAAAAAATGAATTCTCAAATTGAACGCAGTAGGGATTCAAGGAAATACATGCAGTGCAGGGAGTGGTTAACATGTAGAAAACAGAAAGTACTGATTAGAGGAGAAACATCAAAATGGAGCGAGGTAACCAGTGGAGTATCAGTATTAGGCCCTCTGCAATCCTAATCTACATTAATGACTTAGATTCTGGTATAGTAAGCAAACTTGTTAAATTTGCAATCGACACAAAAATAGGAGGAGTGGCAAACACTGTTGCAGCAGCAAAGGTCATCCAAAATGATCTAGACAAGATTCAGAACTGGGCAGACACATGGCAAATGACATTTAATAGAGAAAAGTGTAAGGTACTGCACGCAGGAAATAAAAATGTGCATTATAAACATCATATGGGAGATACTGAAATTGGAGAAGGAATCTATGAAAAAGACCTAGGAGTTTTTGTTGACTCAGAAATGTCTTCATCTAGACAATGTGGGGAAGCTATAAAAAAGGCTAACAAGATGCTCGGACACATTGTGAAAAGTGTTGAATTTAAATCAAGGGAAGTAATGTTAAAACTGTACAATGCACTAGTAAGACCTCATCTTGAATATTTTGTTCAGTTCTGGTCACCTCGCTACAAAAAGGATATTGCTGTTTTAGAAAGAGAGAAAGAGCGACCAGAATTATTCCGTGTTTTAAAGGCATGTCATATGCAGACAGGCTAAAGGAATTGAATCTATTCAGTCTTGAACAAAGAAGACTACGCAGCGACCTGATTCAAGCTTTCAAAATTCTAAAAAGCATTGACAATGTTGACCCAAGGGACTTTTTCGAACTGAAAAAAGGAAAAAGGACCAGGGGTCACAAATGGAGATTAGACAAAGGGGCATTCAGAACAGAAAATAGGAGGCACTTTTTACACAGAAAATTGTGAGGGTCTGGAACCAACTCCCCAGTAATGTTGTTGAAGCTGACTCCCTGGGATCCTTCAAGAAGCTGCTTGATGAGATTCTGGAATCAGTAAGCTACTAACAACCAAATAAGTCAGATGGGCCGAATGCCCTCCTCTTGTTTGAAAACTTTCTTATTTTCTGAAAAAATAAAAAAAGTATTCAACTAAACTGCCTGTATCAGCAACAACTCTCTCACCTGAACTGAAACTTCATACCTTGGAACAGCACTTAAAACAGTAAATTATATACTTTTTAAAGAGGCAGTGTATGTTTATGTTTCGTTCTTAGGGATTTTTTTTTGGATGGATGAGGGGCCACAGGTTGCCCACCACTACTCTACAGCTATGACCAAAAGTTTTGCATCACCTAGAATTATATGATTGAGACATATTAAAACTATTTTATAAATTGTCGGATAAGCCAAGAAGGAGCAGTTAATTCAACTTAAATAACACATATGGTATGTATGTTACTTAGGTTGAATGAACTGTCCGGGTGGTATCTGATACAGGACTGCCATTCTGTCTGCTTTATTATTATTATTATTATTATTATTATTATTATTATTATTATTAGTAGTAGTAGTAGTAGTATTAGAAATACTTAAATTGTATATGAGGGGCACAGAGTACAGCTTAATTATCTTATCTTACATTACTCCAGTTGTTTCCTATTTCATATTGCCAGCTCGTCTGTTTAGATTTTCTTCCTACATGAAGCTGTTCTTTCAACACCGAGAAATGGATTTTGGGGAAGTGATAATTTGTACAGGTTTGGTCTGGAACCATTACAATTTATTTAAAAAAAAAAAAAAAGAAAAAAAAAAAGAAACTGCTGTAATGATAATTATTTTTTTATATGGAGGATATAGATAAGAGGTAATTGTGTGGTGTAGGATTTAAGTCGACCAGACCCCTTTCTTCTTCCTCTCTTTAGAAAATGCTGTCCTTTTTTTTTTTTTTAAAAACAGGTCTCACCTTATAACACCTGCTTTCCATCAGTGTTACTAAGCACATGATTTAAGCTGCACCTTATGGTTAACACGGTTGTAGCAGGGGGAGATCTGTGCTGACTCTGCTGGCGTGTTCACAGTACTGCAGGAAGAGGGCGGCAGTCGTCCAACAACCGCCTGTGAGTCATGGTAGTGACACGGGGAGGTGAGAAAGTGGGTGTGTGGACTTTCCCCCTCTCTGAATGGCTGAGAGGCGAGTCTTGGGAGATTGCACTATGTAACACAATTTTTGTTCCTGGGTAGTAATATTACAGTATAATCGTAAATCTCGAAAAACTACTCACTTCTAAATCTTTTGTAGTCATTTTTGTATTACTTTAGTATAAATACATGTTAATTTGGATTCATATGTTGTTTTTTTCTGACTTTATGTGAACGAAAAGACACACATTTGCCTGTTTTCCCATTGGAAATAGTGATATTTTGAAATATCACTGTCCTGGTCACAAAAGCAAAGTTTGTGGGGAATAATAGCCATTTTCTATACTTTTGAGGCATAAGCAATTAGGAAATAACACTTACGACCCAGGAACAAAACAAAAATAATAATAATTTGTTACATGGTGTTGTTAGCCCTATAAAATAATGCTCTGCTGTTTCCTCAGGTCTGCCCTCTTAGATACGCTGTGTGTACGGAAGTGCTGGTCGAGGACCGAGAAACCAGCTGGGAGAAACACGGCAACGAACAAGGCAGAGGGTGACAGCGGGGAACCCTTGGGCAGACCCCCGAAGTATTGTTTAGAGCAGGCAGGGAGCCGCTAGAGTAGGTCGGTGATCCGGGTCGTGCGGGTAGCGGCGACTGGGATAACGCTGCCGAGTGCAGCACCTTTTATTTGTAGTTTCTCTCATTATTGTGTTATTTTTCCTTGTTCTTTTCGCCTTCTGTTTTCATTATTATTTCTTTGAGCACCTGCGAGTGCGCCTGCTGTGAATTCGCTTACCAGCTTTGGTATTTCTGTGGTGCTGTCTTTCATCGTTGATAGGCAGCCCACGGACAACAGTGCCCTCTGCCAGTGAAAAGTAAAAACTGTCCTGAAAATAAAACTGGGCACCTGGGTGGTGTTCCAAGTACAACTGTTCTGTCTTGTGTGTCAGTGAATTACCCACCACCCTTCCACAACGGTATACTAAATACCACATGCATACCATTCCCCTCATTAGTGATACCTTTCCATATCATTTGAACACATTACAATGCATTAGGCATATTCAGCAGATTCTAATCAACCCAACACCTTATTTTTAAGCCATGTGTGTTAATGTGTACCTTATGCTTTAAGGCGCACCTTATCTAGGTTGACGAGTAAGAATTTCAATAGCGCAGACCTTATCCTAGGATAAGGCACACCTTAAAGCATAAGAGCCTTTAGTGTATGATGCCCACAGTTTCTTATTTACTTTTTAAAGCATCAAATTATTCCCATATAAGGCCTTGAGACCTGCGAACAGCTAAGGGTGCTTGAACCTCAATACTTTTTGATTAGGGCCTGTATTTTTACATGACTGCTAATCTGTAAATTAGTCTTACTGCCACACTACTGCCATTCTGAACTGATTTAATTTCCAACACATTCTTGGCAAGCATCCTGTAAATTATGCAATATTCTTACCTTTCTGAATTGATATGAAATAGTTATTTATTTTTAAAAAAATCTGCATCTTAGTTAGGCTTATATATAAATTATATTTTATTCCTCTAAAATATTCCTGTTATGTGGCAAAAAAATCCTTACTACTTTCAGAAACTTGGGAGTTGGTTGAATAAAGGGGGAATTTAATTTGCATTGACAATGACAATGCTTGGTAGGCATTTATTAATTAAGCACATTTAAATTTGATTAAACTCTTTCAAATCACTGTTTCAAATCAACAAGTCCCTTCCTGAGTTTTGCAATGATTGCTTTTAAACTTTGTAAATCCTTCATCAAATTCTCAAGCCACATTAACACTTGAGGGCATAATATTAAGATGCAGAATAAAAGGCAACTTTATTTATACAGCTCTAGTCCTTTTTCAAACTGCATAATTCAGAAAATTAGTCTTGAGAATTACAATTGAAAAACCTTTGTATATTAGTGCTCAGATTGTCAGCCTCAGAAATGATTTGTCGAGATGGTGAGGGGATATGAAATATTTTTTGTATTTAACTTTCTAAATTACTTAATTATACTTTAGATCTGTTTATTTGGTGTTGATGTACAGAAATCTAGAAGTATAGGACTGAACAGCAAGTAATGCTAATTCTAGGGTGAATTTCTTAAAGCCCTGTGAGGAATCATCATCATATCATTATGATGCTACATAAGATGCATGGTTACATTTAAGCTTTTCTTCTATAAAGGATTACTTTATCAAAACACAGATGGTTGTGCCATTCACTGTTTTAACACACACAGAAAATGCTGAATGTTTTATTAGTTTTCCACACACTTTTTACAAAGTAACTTTGGAAATGTTTTGTGTGTGTGTGTGTATGTGTGCGTGCATAACCTTTATAGCTTACACAGGCACACACAAGTAAAAAATATAAAATAAAATCCTGAAGTTTAATGAGTTTAAAGATAAAACAGTACAAGAAAAAAAAAAAAAAACACAAATTTCACCGGGGTTATTTAATGGAGTGATAACCAATATACTGTATAGAAGCACTTCCTGTGCTATATGTCAAGTTGAAGTCAATCCAGAACATTTGACCAACCGTACACCAAAGGATTACTTCAGGCACCAGGAAGCAATGCTATAATGCACAATATTTATTTTACAAATGTTCTTTTGTATACCTAATTTCACTATAGCTTGCTTTCTAGACCTAATAGTTATTCCACAGACTCCACCCATTAATTTCCTCTTGATATATTTCTGACACATGAAGTACTTTTGTGTGCGCCGTTATTGCTATACGGCTATACGGTTATTTAGCCTATTGTTATCTCAATAGGCTAAAATACAAATGCATTCATAGTGAAGCAAGACAAAATAATTACAGTCTGACATACTCTGATTTCATTGTATTCTACTGCAAGATGAAATGGATACATCTATCCAGGGATGGAAATAAAACTTCCATTACATAGCAATTTCACCCATTCCTGGTTTTGCTATGAGTTTAATAGAACACACCTGAGCCTGTTACCTATACACTGTGGCTAATCAAGCTTGTAGTAAAATCTGGAATGGGTGAAACTGCCATACAATAGGAGTCTTATTTCCATCCCTGTATGTATTTTTTTTCAAAACATATCCTGAAAATTGTCATTGGGCAGTTACTGAAAAATGGTTTGGTGTGTATCATGAATTGTCATATATCATGAATATTCATGACATACATTGACCTTACCTGACCTAGACACACTTCCACTTTCCATGTTCCTTGTTAAATAAACACAAGGTGCTAAATATTCATGAACCTGAGAATGTCAAAGCTGGATATATGCTACAGTACTTCTTAGGGCTCATCAGCATGTTTCTTATTCCAAGCCAATCACCTTTGATCTGCTTTTGTCAATAGTAAAGAATCATGACAAGAAATAGGTACAGTGAGTTTTAGAACCATGTATCAATGAGATTGACAAGTAAACAGGATCCCAGGCTATTGAACACATCAAATTTAGAATCAGTGGCCATTATTTAAACACAAAGTGAAACAGTAAAACAGAAAAAAATGATTTTCATAGCATCAGAGTACACTGTCTAATCTTAGCCTGTTTTTGGCATAAATTGTAAAACCACAGTCTACAGCAGTATTTCAACTTCTGTGAGTTTTTGTGAAATTCATATGCATATAAAATCACATCTGCACTCTAAGTACATCAGGTACACCAAAGTGTTACAATGAATATGTCCCTCTGAAACATCCATTAGTGAATGCAAAAAATATAGTGCCACATTATGCTCAATGTGACATTTATTACCTCTAATGTGCAATGTTTTACATCAACTCTGGGCAGATGGTAACTAGTTAGCTGTTACACAGTAGTGCACCTGAAGGTCTTAGAGCCTAGACATGATTCTAAGCGCTCCAAACTTCAGCAGGGAGATGTCCAAATGTTGTTAGGTTCAAACTGCAGCCTATAGACAAAGCAAAGCCTCAGGTCAGGGAAAACTTGTACCAAATTTTAAGTCACTTTAAATCGCTAACATGTAAGGTGTCTAATTTTTAGTTTTTCAAAATCCCTACAAGAGGCTGTACATACATACAGTATTAATTCTTCCATCAACATAAAACATTTTAATTTAGCTGCAGCATGGGAGGAGATTATTACTGTATACAGCTGATAGTACTTTACTGTTAGTTTGGGTTAAAACACTCAACATGCACTGCAGGAAACATGTGACTCCATGGAATACTTGCTGTGAACTATGGAAAGCAATAACCGTGAATCCACAGCCTCTTCCGTCTCCAAATTACTGATCACTAAAATCTGTATTAACGTGGGTGATTAGGATAAGAAAGATCAGTTTAGGATAAAAGACCAGTTCATTATGAGAGTGAGTAAAAAGCAAACAAACATACACATAAGTCTATTAAATTGATCTAAATCATATTTTTATAGAAATAAATACATTCAAGACACACATGCATGACAAAATATTTGATTTCCATAACCTTGGCCTTATTTGAATGATCTAAACCAGTGGTTTCAACCAGTGGTGCGGGACCAGTAGTAGTATGCACCGCAGTTGTTCTTTACGACGATATGATTCCTCAACCACAATACTTCCTTAATCACATCATACCATCGTAATGTAGCAATCTGTTTGTAACACTGAATCACAGATAAATTAGAAATTATGATGCAGGGCTCCAGACTACAACTAAAATGATTGCAAAGGCGACAATAAAAAATGCTGCCTCTCCCTTTAAAATCATGTGTCAATGCGGCATGACATGGGACTGTATATATAAAAAAATGCATATCACATGTTTTAATAAACTGAAGTGTGAGAAGAACGGTAATGGTACTAATTGAATACAAATGCTTGTATGTGCAGAGATGTGCTGTATTAACACCAGTACCTGTGTTGACCCCAGTTTCTTGCAACAGTTGTGACAGTGACCAAATGAGTGTGAGAATGTTTGTGTCAAAATTTAGCTTAAAATGAACAACTGCATTTAAGAAATATAGAACAAGAACAGTGAAAAAACTAAAATAAAAATACACTTAATGTGTGATTAACAATAAACTCTGGAAACTTAAAATAAAGGAAATCAATAACGAAGGCCTGTAATGCAGCAAAAACGCTCAACAATTAAACAAAAAAGGAAGTGAAAAAGTTACTTTGTGAACTCCAATAAACAAAAAAAAAACTACAAAAAATGAAGGGAACAAAAATGAAATGTACTGCAGCTCACTAAATGTAGCTCTCAGATTGTGCTAATGAAAATATCTCACATGTATGACAATGTGCTTGCTGTGGTGTATTTAATATTGTAAATATAGCAGAACAAACTCACTGCAATTTAAACTTAAAAATAAATGGTAACATGCAATCCTAAGAGTTGTCTGTGTTACATGCGGTCAGATCAGGACTTCACTGGTACTGAGCAGGGGAGTTGCAGCATGCTATTTCTATATTTCAACTGGACACAATTAAAAGTGCGGTCACCACAACACTTGCAAAATATTTAAAATATAAACATGCTGAGTTAATTGCAGTTATTAGCTGCATATATTCACCATTCAGCAGAATGAGACAACAACAAGTGAATACAGACACAGCAAACCTGGTCTTGGTTTTACAGCAGCCATTTAAGACTGCACGTAGTTACTGGTACATCTGGTGGTCCCTGCTGGATGATAAAGGCTGAAAATCACTGATCTAAACAGTTAGATCAATTAGAATTACCCACTGTCTCAAGGAAATCATTTTCAACATTTTCAACAGCAATACAGACAACAGGCTGCTTGTTAGGGAATCTGAACTGACTTTTAATTCAACTTAGAAGCGAAAGAGCTCAACTGTGTTATTTTCACCTGTTAAGTGTCAATTGTCTAAAGCTGAAAATACTAACACACATTCCACATCTTAACTGACACTATCTAAAGTCAGGCTGACCATTTTACAGTACATCTGAGCATAACATACATAATCCCAATCAGAAACAATGCTAGAAAATACCAAGATTACAAAGTGGTTTGGCAAAACTGTTTCCAAGTCGCTCCATAACCACATAATGCCCTCTACTTCAGGATTTGTTGTTAAATGAGTTCCACACTTTTGGGTAATGCTTATGATTGTAATACAACTTAGTTGTAAATGTGCTGGTTGGGATAAAATTAATCCTTTAATAGTAAGAATGGTAATATTGTTCTATAAGTGCCAAAGCCAATGGCAGCATGATGATACCAAAAATATGAATTGCACATTATACAAGCTAAGTTAATACATGTTCTGCATACTGTAGTTTACAAAGCAATCCTATAATGAAATTTGATTTTGTCTAAGTGCTCACTAGTGAGTTAGCATGTAACCTGCACAATTAAAATAAAACAAAAACAGCAAAAAGCTGCATGATCTACTTAATTTAGCAAATTTTCTGAAAAACAAATAGTGTCTAACAACAATTAAACTAATATTTCTCCACATGTTTTTCCCCAGAAGCATAAATCAACCAAAATACTTAATTCCTGGGCAGAATATTCTAAGAGAAAACATTTTGGAAGGTGTTACACCCAATAAAAATGGTTAAAATGGTTTTGTATTCTTTGTAAGTTATTGCCACCTTTGTCTCTAAATTAAGATCCTGGATGTGTTTCTAATTTCAAGAAAGAGTGCGGTGATAATGTTGGAGAGTAATGAGTTTTGCGAATCTAGTCCAATTACACTGTTGACAATTCTGCCTTCTGCTGCAAGTATTCTACTCTTAAAAGCCAGAAGTGAAATTGCAGGATTCGTATTCCTCAGAAAAATTAGTTACACACCAGTGTAATTAGAAACTTTTCAATACCAACCTCTAATAAAATAACTACTTTCCTCCCACATAGCTTCCAGCCTTGTGTGAAGTGGAAATTAAATCAATTTTTCAGATATTTATTGCAGAACCCAATCCGTTTCCATAAAGACCCTTTAACATATAAATTTAACCTGTTTACATGCGGAGTTAAAGGGGAATATCACATCCTTCCTCAAAAAACAGCTGCTTTGCAAGTGTCATCAAATGATTCATGAGTCATCGAAGGCCATCTTAAACAATGCCTTAGATTTTACTTCTTCTTAAAAATAAATAAACCTTATAGCACTCATACAAAATTGACAACTAAATTCTTAATGTAAATCAATATATATTTAGAACAGTGGTTCTCAAAGTCGTGCCCGCGGCAGCTGTTCTTAAATTATGGGTCGTCGACACATTTCTGGCGGGTCGTAGCGTGGGAAAATAAAGAAAGCTTTAAACATGTTTTCCAACAAAAGCACCACCGCAGTCTGTTGGCAGCGCTGCTCGCTTATGCTGTGCTTGTACCTATACAACTTTTTTTTTTTTCCTGAATGGCTTCTGCGATACGATCAACCAATTGAATAGCTGCATTGTCTCTGCGGTAGCCCAGTTATAAGTTATCTGGGTGGGGCAGAAACTGCGTCTGTTTTAAGTACAGGTACTAACTGTAAGTTTAACCAATAGGAGAGTCAAATATCTGCCAATTTTCACTCAGCTGTCCTATCATAAGCAAGCAGAGGCCGTTCACAGTATTTGCATGAAAATTGAAGGAAAAGTGAAAGATCTGACAGCTGTCCAATCATTCGTGAGCAGAGGCAGGGTGTTAATATGCTGGGTAAGCACTGAATTTCACCGACAGTTATTGAGAAAAATAATACATTTCAGTATGTAGAATTTAATTTTCTATCTCTCTATTTTTTTTATTTCACCAGACAATGGAAACACCGTAATCGATTTAGTTACGAATCCACTTTCTCTGAATAACTGTACTGGAGATGAGCAATCTTTAAAACAGAGTAGTGTTGACAAATTTGTCAAATTGAAACAAAGCAAGACACTATCTACACTTTTTTTTTTTTTTTTTTAGTTTATTCACGGTTCTGTGTAAACATGCTATTTAAAAATATTTGCATTGCACATTTTATGTAAATTATTTAAAGAATAAGCGCAGCACGCACAATTACTCTACCTGAGACTTGACCTTATTACACTGCCTATATATAATGTTGGGAGAAGGCAGTGTGTAAGATAAGATCCTATGCAATAGTCAGCGTGCCCGCAAACAGCCAAGAGAGATCAATTTATGCCTGTGCCAAAATTACTTTAGGACATAAGAACATAAGAAAGTTTACAAATGAGAGGAGGCCATTCAGCCCATCTTGCTCGTTTGGTTGTTAGTAGCTTATTGATCCCAGAATCTCATCAAGCAGCTTCTTGAAGGATCCTAGGGTGTCAGCTACAACAACATTACTGGGGAGTTAGTTCCAGACCCTCACAATTCTCTGTGTAAAAAAGTGCCTCCTATTTTCTGTTTTGAATTCCCTTTTGTCTAATCTCCATTTGTGACCCCTTCCTAGTTTCTTTCTTTAGTTAGAAAAAGTCCCTTGGGTCGACACTGTCAATACCTTTTGAGAATTTTGAATGCTTGAATCGGGTCACCGCGTTCTTCTTTGTTCAAGACTGAAAAGATTCAACAACCACCGATTTAGAATAATGCCATATGCTTGTTGCCAACCCTTTTAAAAGTTTACCATAGTAAAAGCATAGCAAAGTGTCATAAAACATTGTACTGGTAATGTAAGGGTACTGGTGCTGCTAAATTAAGATATAGACATACCTTGTTTTACTGTTTCCCCTGTAAAGCAAGCAAGACAGCAAGCAAGCAAGGGGTGGGGTGTTTGTTCGAGAACATTTACTTAAGGTAATAATACATCACAATTGGCAATCTGCAATATCGGGGATTTCTTGAGTCTCATCGGGAGACAGAAGAATCATTCTTTAAATCGTGAGTCTCCCAACTAAAGCAGAGACTTGGCGGATATGTAACTGTCTGGTGCTATCATGGAGCCTTCACTAAACTGAAAGCTGAAATGTATTCCCATGGGAAATTAAACAACATCTGCTTTTGAAAGACATATTTTCAGATAGGGATAAAACAACTGCAATGATATAAAACAAGCAAGAAATAATATACATAAGGCTAGACTTTCAGATTTGCTAACTCCAAATCCTTATTAGCAATTTTCTGAAAGGAAAATACACCAATTACAATTCTGCATACATATATATATATATATATATATATATATATATATATATATATATATATATATATATATATATAATATATTTATTATATATTATATAATTAGTGTCTATTAAAATACCACATGACTCATACTTCCAAAAATCACAGATAATTGTATGTGTACTGAGTATGAAGCCAAAATCATCGCCTAGAAACCAAAAAGTCACATGACCCAAATACGGCAGCCATCTTAGCTCAGAGGTCAAAGTGGAGGGTGCTATTAGATTTTGCCCATTTTTTTCCAAAACACTGAAAATTTAAAGTTGCCAGATTCAATGGTTAAAATACTGTCATTTGTAGGGCCAGTGGGTGGTACCTGTTTGCAAATAAAACCTCCCTTAACAGGGATACTCAATGAGGAACATCACTATCTTACAGTTCATATTGTCAAAGGTGGTGCTACCCTGCATTTTATAAACACATGCAGTCTACAAACTTAATATACAATTTTCTTCTGCTTTCTATTGATTTGTTTACAAAGTGAATTGCAGTATCCATACACAATTCAATTTAACATAATAGTAACAAAAAAACCTAGAGACATTACCTTTTAAGAGACAGCTACAAAGAGAGCGACATATAGATATAATGTTGACTGGATATCTAGATTTATATTGTAGATAGATAGTTACATGCAGAAATAAAGTCATGGCATGTCAGGCAATGATACAGTTTCCACAAGGTAATTTTTAAAGAGAATTATAATCGCATATAAATATGTAGGTGTTATAAATATGACATTCCATCGTAAACACAGACTCAATAAATAAAAAGCAAAACATGAATTAGCACTTTGAGCTATGCAAGCTCATGCAAGCTCCTAGATAACACAGTACATCCAGCAGCAGACTCAGGAGGGCATGGTTACAAAAGCAGGCATTTAAGAAGTCTCTACTTATCAATGAAAAAGGCCAGAAGCTAGCCAAAGGAGGAGAGACAAGCCACTGTTAAATAATTCATAATACTATATATTTTTTTTAAAGTAAATTTGCTAGCCAAAGGAAATGAAACACTGTGGCTAAGCACTGAGGAAGTTCGCTCATAAATGATTGAAGTTAATCTCTTAGGCATTACAGTATGTATCGTTCACCCCTCCTAGAAGGATCTTTGTAGTAGAGCTGCTGCTTTGGCACTACCAGGTCAGTGGAATAATGTAATACAAGATGGAGAGCGCAGGTATGGGACATCACAAAGAAGTGTGACAAGAACTACAGGATGATGCATTGATATGCCCACTGCATGCGATATTGAATGCCTGCAGCAGTAATAAGTGTTGCTTAAAACAGATCAAGTCGAAAGCAGATGGGGCAATGCATCAAACCCTTTTTTATGTTCTTGGCCTCTTACATGAATGATGCTTACTGTGAGCGATGGGACTGAATCAAGCTGTGAGCTTCCTGTAGCCCACAGTATAATGAAAGACAACACTGGGACAGATTTGTGAAGCACTTCACTTATTAACAGCTTCAGTTTCAAAAGAAAAATGTGGCTAATATTGACATTTTCAGAATCTATATTATTTTGGCTGTGTTTGTATCATCTAGTAAGTCTCAAAATTCTTAAAAGAACATTGTTTAAATAATAATAATAAATAATAATAATCCCTGTTGGGAATTAGGCACATTTTATTGGTGAATTACTTGTATTTGTATTCTTTACTCTGACGGATGAAATGTTATACCCTGAAAATGTGAAGAATATAGAAAAAAAAAACAATGAAGTAAAAACCCTGAACATCATTGCTATGCACCAAATATGGTTGAAATGTTGAATTAGTAGGCAGTAAATCTGTTTTCATGAATAATGCAGACCCTGGTAATATTTGTGCATGCAATATTAAAAATGTTTTACAACAAGCAATCTATCTGATGGAAAAAAAAAAAAATAGGCTGTTAATATAATATTAACTCTAAATGGTATTTATAGTAGCTAACATGTTTTCTATAAAAAAAAAAAAATATATATGATTTTATTTTTTTTTTTTGCTTTGAAAGTGCAAGAGACCAATATATTGTCCTCTGATATGATTAATGGTAAATTTTGCCACTGTCACACAGGGTTATTAGTTTAGCTTGTCATATTTCAGTTGTTGATCAAGGACACCTCTATTGTTTGCCCTGCTCTTACCTGAATCTATGTTCCTGCCTGTGTTACATGTGCAGCGAATTAGTCTGTTGTAACTCATTCATACCAGTACTAAAAATAAACTTAGCTATAAATTTAGACAAATAAGAAGTATTTAATAATATTAATGTTACTGTTTTAATGATAATGTTTCAATGTTCCTACAAATGTATTATTTCATGGTAGCTCTGTATCATTTTTATAAAAATAAAACAATGTAGATACCTTTGCACTGCAGTTAAACGCTGCAAGTATATATCCAAGTATTCACAGTGCACACCCTTTAGAAGATGGCCTTTCATACTGTGGAACAGGTTATAAGGTGCTACGGTCGTAACTCCTATTTGCCCCATAATGCCACTACTAACACCAGTAGTCTCTTTATAAGGTGGAACAGAAATAGCACAGATTATTAACTATGGCTCCCGACTACAGCTAGTGTTATATAGGGGGGAGCCCTGTATGTATGTGTGTGTGTGTGTGTGTGTGTGTGTGTGTGTGTGTGTGTGTGTGTGTGTATATATATATATATATACACACACACAATTTCTGGATGTAATGAAGTTTTCAAAATAAATACAAAAAATAATTTAAATGTATATAGACCAATTTCTATGTCAAGCCCAAGATGCGAGGCAACATTTTCACTGCTTAACTCTGCACAAGGTTGTGCCTTTATCAGGTGACCCACCCAGGTTGCAATTTTCGAACTGCTAAACAGCAGATGGAAAAAAAAATGTAAGGATGAAGCAAAGATAATCAAATAATGCAACTGTGGATTGCAGACCCTACAGCCTTGAGCCTCTACCTATCGGCAGAGCATGATCATTAAAGGTCAGCTGTAGTGTGAACTTTGTCACACTGAACTTTGTCACACTACTATGCTACTATTATTCAAACCAACAGTATAGGGCTCGTCTTCTAATACCCTGTCACTCCAGTCATGAAACTGTGACACAGATTCCTGTCCATTAAAAACAGAGCTAGTTTTTGTCACCAAAAAGCTTAATTTTGTCCTTCAGGTTTCCAAAGCTTACCAAATGGACATTGTAAAATATAGATTCATAGACAGATCCCCAGTACAAAACCATAAATCTTCAAGATCACACCTGTCCACAAACAGGCCTCCTTCACCATGATATAATTGAATGCCACAAAGCCAGACTCAGCAGCACTACACGTACAATGGACATCTGCTGATCTACAATAAGTGCAGTTCAGAAGGTTTTAATTAAGCTTACATTTATTCAACCCATCAGTATGCAAAACAGTTAAACCCTGATAATATCACATATAAATTTACTTCATGGTTACTTTTTAACCCCTTATTACGATGTCTTGCCAAAAACTGGAATTGTTAGCTCAACAATATACAAATAAACACAGTATGATGTATAGCAACGACAAACTTTAGGGGATGTCTTCCTTGCCCTTAAGCAGTTGTAATCAGCTATTACTTCTAAGATGGTGCTTCTTTTTTGCTACATTGTCTATTTAGAAAAATGTTACGATAGCTCTGGTTAAGCATGGTCAAGCATGGTGGTGGTGGTGGTGTCATGATTTGGGGATGTTTTGCTGCATCAGGACCTGGATGACATGCTATCATTGGAGGAACCATGAATTCTTCTCTGTATCAGAAAATTCTACAGGAGAATGTCAGGCCATCCGTCCGTGAGCTGAAGCTGGGTCATGCAGAAAGACGATGATCCGAAACACACAAGCTACATCAGAATGGTTGAAGAACAAGGAATTTAAAGTTTTGGAATGGCCTGGTCAAAGTCTAGACCTAAATTCCACTGAGATGTTGTGGCAGGACCTGAAACTAGCAGTTTTTGTTCAAAAACCCACAAATGTCACTGAGTTGAAGCAGTTCTGCATGAAGGAGTGGGCCAACATTCCTCCACAGCGCTGTGAGAGACTGATCAATAACTACAGGAAGCGTTTTGTTGCAGTTGTTGCTGCTACAGGTGGCGTAACCAGTTATTGAGTCTAAGGGGGTGATTACTTTTTCACACAGGGCATTGGGTGTTGCATAACTTTCTTTAATAAATAAATGAAATAAGTATCAAAATTATGTCTTATTTGTTCACTCAGGAACCCTTTTATCTAATATTAGATTTTGGTTGAAGAGCTGATAACATTCAGCGTCAAAAATATGCAAAAATGCAGAAAATCAGACAGGGGGCAAATTCTTTTTCACGGCACTGTATAACACTTGAATAAATACTGTATATGTTTGGGTACGGGTAAGAGTTTAGTTGTACGGTGATAGTTAAAACTTGAAACGTTTAGTTAAGCACTCCTGGAAGGAGTTAGATTTTGTTTTGTTTTGTATAAATAAATAAATAAATATATAGGCACCGCCCTGTTTAAAACCACCCTCTGCTTGTTGAGTGTTGTTCCTTTTACAAAAAAACAAGCGAAGACAGTCCTGCATGTGGCAAGTGCCCCTGGTTGGTCACATGTGGTGGAGAATGCAGTCACTTTCTTCATACAAGGAAGTCTTTGTGTAAAAGAAGAAAAAAATAAAAATTCCAAGAACAAAAATGAAAACTGACTGCTGCCAAGGCGGGAGCTGGCTCTTCACTTGATTCATCGCAAGGTCCAACCGCTGAAGGTGGCCGGTGTCAAGTTTCGTTTGGGCCTCTGCCTGTGGTGGAGACTCGGCACAAATTAGCCAGTCGTCCAGATAGTTGAATATTCTGATGCATTTAAGTCTCAATGGGGCCAAAGTAGCTTCAATGCACTCTGAGGTGGCCAAATGGCAGGACACGGAACTCATATGCGGTTCACTGGAAGGCGAACCACAGGTACTTCTTGTTCTTTGGTTTTTATGGGGATGTGGAAATAGGCATGCTTAAGCTCCACCGTGGTGAGCCAGTAGTCTGTCCTAATTGACTGAAACAGCTGTTGTATTGTCAATACCTTGAACTGCCTTCAACTCACATACTGGTTGACCTGTCTGAGGTCAAGTACTACTCTGAGGCCACCTTTCGCTTGGCACTAGAAAATAGCTGGAGTACAACACTTCCTTCATCTCGAGGGGGTCTATCATGCGAATAGCCTGTTTTTGCAGCAGAGCGGTCTCCTCCTGAGACACCTGTGATAGAATGGCTTGGCGGTGATGTCACAGACCAGGAAGTAACCAGGCACCGTTCTGCGGGGTTGACGCGCCGAGTACGTATTTATTGAAAAAATACAAATAATAAAGCTCACAGAGCAAAACAAATGTTCAAATAAAAACACTCACAAAACAAAACTACCTTAACAAGTATAGTTTTCTATAAATAAATACAAACCAATACAAATTAATACAAAATGCAAAATAAATATAGGGCATACTCCATCACACATGCCCCCCTCCCCCACCATTGGCACAGAACCATGGGGTGAGGATGCAGCAACCTCTCTAAGAGAGTGTGATGGGGGAGAGTGCTGAGCAGGAGTAATGGGATAACCTCTTCTAAAAGCGAGCACTTGAGGAAAGGGGAAATTCACAGAAGTTGAGATTAACCAGTGCTTCCTTGGCATGCTCTGGCCCCAGACAGTGAACATATCATCAATAGGCAGACTGGGTATGATGAAAGGAGCAATGGTCGGTAACGGGTCGGTTTGGTGTACTTAACACCGGGTCGGTACTGGTTCGCAACCTGATAGGCACTGATTCAGTCACTTTGGTACCGGTCAGTGAGTTTGACACCGGTTTGTTACTGTACCGGTTCGGTATATTCGGCACCATGTCAGTGTACTTAACACCAGGTCGGTACCTGTTCGGAACTGGGTTGGAATCGGAGGCAGGTCAGTGACCTTGGTACCTGTACGGTACGGGTCCACCGGGTTGCAGTCACCACAGGTGGCAACGTACAGGGATGCCCACCTGTAAAAGCCACTGGCAAAACCACTCAGTCAGTACCAACATGAGACCGAGGGAAGCCTGCTTGTTAGAATGAACTAACAGCCGTCACAATGGTGATGCTAATATAGCTGGTCAACAAAACGCCATCAAGATACTGTGGTTGCAATTGCAAGCAACAAGCCAAAGCGAGTATCTCAGTCCTGCACAGTGTTGCTGAGCCCAGCAGCTGCTCTTACAGCACGTGTGCTGAGCACCGCGGTACAGACAGGTCTACATGTGGTATCTGTGAAACACAGAATTAACACAATGAGAAAAGACTTAACAGAAAGCAGTAATATAACAATCACATAAATCATACAAAACGTCTCATATTGTGCCAATTAGCAAAAGCGAGAAAGAAAATAAGGTCCAGCCGGAGTTATGCAGCCTGGGAGGAGAGCACAAAGTCAGCCAGCTTATATTGTTAGGTCCCTGGGAAGGAGCAACTCGAGAGGCTGTCTTCAAATCGGGCACAAGGCCGAAGCAGGACGTAACAAGCAACAAGCTATAGTGCACACAAATACATATAATAGAAAAACTATTGCAACGATTAAAAAATGTGTAAAAACACATACAATGAGATTTATGATAGATATATATATATATATATATATATATATATATATATATATATATATATATATATATATATATATATATACAGTGCCTTGCAAAAGTATTCAGACCAATTCTCTCATATTGCTGAATTACAAATGGTACTATGAAATTTCGTTCTGTTTGATATTTTATTTTAAAACATTTAAACTCAAAATCAATTATTGTAAGATGACATTGATTTTATGTGGGGAAATATTTAAGAAAAATAAAAAACTGAAATATCTTGCTTGCATAAGTATTCAACCCCCACAAATTAATATTAGGTAGAGCCACCTTTCGCTGCAATAACAGCTTCAAGTCTTTTGGGGTAAGTATATACCAGCTTTGCAGTGTCGGAGTGATTTTGGCCCATTCTTCTTGGCAGATTTGCTCCAGGTTGTTCAGGTTGGTTGGATGACGCTTGTGGACCGCAATTTTCAAATAATGCCACAGATTCTCAATGGGATTGAGATCAGGACTTTGACTGGGCCACTGTAGGACATTCACCTTTTTGTTCTTGAGTACCTCCAATATTGCTTTGGCCTTGTGCTTGGGATCATTGTCCTGCTGAAAGGTGAATTTCCTCCCAAGCTTCAGTTTTTTAGCAGACTGAAGCAGATTCTCTTGCAGTATTTTCCTGTATTTTGCTCCATCCAGTCTTCCTTCAATTGTAACAAGATGCCCAGTCCCTACAGCATGATGCTGCCACCACCATACTTCACTGTAGGGATGGTGTGTCTTGAGGCATGAGCAGTGTTTGGTTTGCGCCACATATAGCGCTTTGAGTTTTGGCCAAAAAGCTCTATCTTGGTCTCATCTGACCACAAAACCTTTTCTCACATCGCAGCTGGGTCACTCTCAGGCTTTCTGGCAAACTCCAGACGTGCTTTCAGATGGTACTTTTTGAGTAACGGCTTCTTTCTTGCCACCCTCCCATACAGGCCAGTGTTATGCAGAGCTCTTGATATGGTTGACTGGTGCACCATTACTCCACTCCCAGCCACTGAACTCTGTAGCCCCTTCAAAGTGATTGTTGGCCTCTCTGTAGCTTCTGTAAGTCTACTTCTTGTTTGAGCGCTGAGTTTTGAGGGACAGCCTTTTCTTGGCAGTACCTGGGCGGTGTGATGCAGCTTCCACTTCCTGATTATTGATCCAACTGTGCTCACTGGGATATCCAAACACTTGGATATTATTTTGGACCCTTTCCCTAATCCATGCATTTGTATTACTTTATCTCTAACTTCTGTAGAATGCTCTTTGGTCTTCATTGTCCTTCAGATTCACAGCCTTACCAATGATCCTTCAACAGTGGGGTTTTTATCCAGAAAATGTGACAGCAACTTTAATGGTTCACAGGTGATTGTGTCCTCGTTAGGCCAATTTCTTTCATCGGTGCAAACTGGGAGATTCCCCAGCACAGGGGTTGAATACTCATGCAAGCAAGATATTTCATTTATTTATTTTTCTTAAAAATGTTTCCCAACATAAAACCAATGTCACCTTACAATAATTGAATCTGAGTTTGTGTTTAAAAATAAAAATATCAAACAGAACGAAACTTCAACGTATCATTTGTAATTCAGTAATATGAGAGAATTGGTCAGGGGTCTGAATACTTTTGCAAGCCACTGTGTGTGTGTGTGTGCCTATATATATATATATTATATATATATATATATATATATATATATATATATATATATATATATAATCGCAATTTTGATCGTTAACACATTTTTGAATCACTTGCAACGTTTTTTCTATTTATATGTATTTAAGTGCACGTGACTATCTATCTATCTATCTATCTATATTATATATATATATATATATATATATATATATATATATATATATATATATATATATATATATATATATATAGTGAGCTTGGGACTCTGTTTTGGGGTTGTAACCTGATGGAAGACCAGACAAGAGGCAGGAATTAAAGTCTAAGTGAGGGTTTATTTACAGTGGAGAACAAAACACACTTCAAATGGGTGGTCAGAAAATAAAACCAGCCCACTCACTGGGCCCTAGTCGTAACTGCTTCAGGTCCCTAGTCTTAATCGTTGGGCAAGGCTAGCTCCACCCAACCCAAACACAAAACACCGCCTCACACACTCTGGGGTGTTAAGAGTTCAGTCATTTGAAAGTCTCCTGGCCTGCAATTCCAACACTCGCCACCAGGAGAACTTCCTGGTAAATTTTCCTTTCTACTCTCTGCAATTGTATAATCCGTGCTCAGGGCTGTACACAGACTTTCTTTCTGCTTCCAGGTTCCACCGACGAACAAGGGTGCCCCAGCAGGTAAGTCCCGGGCAAGGAGGATGAAGTAATCCCAGCGTTTATAAAGTAAAGGTAAAGAGCAAGGCTCATTATCCCCAACAGAGCCAACTCAAAATACCAGGTATTAGTTCCAGCCAACAACTAAAAATAAGTCTTGAAATTAACAGTGTTGACTCTTTATCAAACAGTCCATTACTTGTGGTTTCAACACACAGTTACATATTGCAGGGATTTTTCATCAACGCGTGTCCTGGTGATCCTTTTGAATAGTACACAGTTCTGAAAACCAGCACGATTTTCACAAAGCGCTACTTGTTATAAAAGGGTGCAGTCTCCGGTGCCAGCGTTGTTTCACAAGCGGGTTATCTTCTGAACTACGCACTCCAAGTTCAATGAACACGCTTTTTAAAACAATGTCAATACACTCAATAAAACAGTCTTTGGCTGCTGTCTTCACTCACAGCCCCCAGTGTGAAAATATACGACACAGATCTCCTTATAAAATCCCACCCACACTCCCATTTAGGATATTAAAAGTTTATTTCAACTACCTTGCTGCACCGTAGTTCGTTTCGCTGGTATCCTCCACCGTATTCCGTTTATTCCTGGTCTGATGCTTTATTGTAAACAAAACCCACGCTCCTGGTCACATTGTTTACTTACTTTTAAACACTTGTATCTACACACAAAGGTTAACGCTCTCTCCTGCACCGACTGTCCCATTGCTGTTTTAGAACCATGCCTCGCTATTTGCCACCTTATATAACGCTCCCCTCCCGCCTTCCAGCTGCTATTAATTAACCCCTTTAGCCATCCCAGAAGTGGAGCCCTACGGCAGTTACTCAGTGGGGTAATTTAAAGACGTAAAAAAAAAAAAAAAAATCTTTGTGATAAATTGCCCTGTAGTAATGCAACTATAGAACCTCACCTTTCTATATTGCATTACTATTTACTCTTGCATATTTATTACAATATATATATATATATATATATATATATATATATATATATATATATATATATATATATAGATAGACACACACACACACACACACACACACACACACACACACACACACAGATATTTCACTTGTGTGAACAAGGCTCTACGATTAGGTCAATCTTGAAAGGAAAAATGGCACTGAGATCTGTGACTGCAGTGCTTTTGATCCCTCGGGGGCGGGGTCACGACTGTGTCACAGGCTCAAAGAGCAGCTTTGGTATAAAGTTTTCAGAATTCGGGTCTTTAGGAGGTAAATACCCATTCTCTAGTGGTTACATTTCGTACTTGAAAGGGAATAGTTAATATTCTAAATTATTATTTATGTTTCTTTTTTATTGTAATATTTTATATGCCATCACATGAGAAATACAACAATCTTTATCAAATCGGCCCTAGGTTTCAATATAATAAGCAATCTGTTTCTCAGGCTTAGAAGCATCCATGAGTATCCAGTAATTAATCTTTCTTTCACCTTGACTGCTAATCTGTTTTGTTTTTGTTGCATGTTTTTTTTTTTGTTTGTTTTTAATGACCTAACTAGTGGCAGTTTAAATGCTAAATTAGAACCAATCATGTCCAATTTTACGTTATTTTTAATTTACAAAAAACAGTATAGAGATGTTGGTTTTTTCAAAGTCCCCTTCTTTCAATGTTTTAAAGGATGGTGATATGTAGGTTCACCAATGTGTGCCTGCCTGTGATGTGTGCTTTTTCCCCACATTGTTCCTCATTAAACATATCTGGTTATACTAAACAGCAAAGAATTTTGTTTTTACATAACTTTGTCAGGTACAGTAAGTTTGCCTGGTTGAGTTTAGACAATCTTCTACTTGCCTTGCTAAAAGCATCAAACCTGTAAAAAGAACTGTGACTGACATTAAACTGACATACAATAAGTATTCTAGTGCTGTCAAGCAGTGGATAATATTTTGCATGCATGGATGAAGTTTCAGACAAAGTAATGAGAACAGGCAGAAGTCTGAATTGAAATACCAGAAACAGTGACAGATGTCTGCAATCCCTGGTTAAGAGATCACTGTATCTGAGGGTAACCCTTTATTAAAAAAAAAAAAAAAAAAAAAAAAAAAAAACTAAAACCGCTTGAAATATAAGTTTATTGAAGTCAACGTTTTATCAAAGTTTAGTACTACTGTACTGTAGGTGAGATGCAATTTCCCCTCAGGAAACAGTTAGATAAACTTCAATGGCTTTTCCAGCACTGTGTACAGGACGTTTTTCTTTCCTATCTCCTGGAGCTATAGCCACTATTAAATTAGGAGGCATAAAAGTGGCACTTACTTTGGGTGGGTAAACTGGTCAACGAGAGACACCTTTTCCACCAAGTCTCCTCCAATCGACCGCACCAAATCATAGAAGTCATTTTCAGAGTAGCCCTGTGAGGGCAGCCAGAAGGAGATGTCGTTGATTAATGGAGGGTACTTGCTCAGCGGCTGAAAACAAAAAGGACATACGGTATATAACTGTCAGTGAGGAAACCATTTTTGTTTTTGTTTTTTTCACATTGAAACTCCAAAGTCCAAAGACAGACATTCTGTAACAACTGCTGGGTTTGAAGTTGTTGGTTTATTTAAATGAATACCCAGCAATTGTTTTGAGTTAGTTTTTTCCTGAAATCAGAACTTACTGAAGAAACAGTGGTTAAATCTATACTCGTTTTCAGTTTTCTTTATTATTACATTCATTTTACACTGTTTTTTTTGTTTTTTTTTGGCAATTTGAAAACCTTGTCTCCTCATCCCTGCAAATGAAGAGCAAGGAAAGGGCTAAGTTACCTCTGTCGTGCCAATCCCCTGTACTCACCTGCCAAACCTACAGTATGCAGAGCAACGTTACCAAGATACTGAAACCTGGAAGCAAGGGCCCAGTCTCCACTTAGTCTCATCAGGGGCCTGACCTGTAGGGGTTTCTGATATGCAAGGAGGCAAACTACCACATTCTCTTATCAATTTTTCCTACCTGCCAAGACTGGCACTTTTTCACAGGCATGATTCAAACCACTCCTACATGACACTCTGCAGTCTAAGTGGCAGTGCTTTTACTAGGTGTGCCACTGGGGAATCCAGTAGCATTATATTATTGAATTGACTAAAATTGAAATTCAACTCCAGAGACTCACTGTGAAGATACTACTGGCTCATAAATGGGGCTTGTTAACTCTCAGTACATGTTTGTACAGTAAATGTAAATGTTTTTGGTTAGATAGTACAGTAACATTTAAAAGGAAACACCTATAAAGTTAATATTTTCAATATAGGTCTATAAGGTAAAAACATTCTCACAAAAGTGTTTTTTAAAAACATATGTGGTGTAACGCTAAACATGTTCCACCCATGGTGGCTTATACAAAACCTGGAAATATATTCAACATACACACATTTTAGCAGTAGGCTAAAACTGACCCGTCTAATTGAATGATTTAGGACTTCAGTTAATTATCAGTTAAAATTATCCCAGAATTGCTTTTCATCACATCTTACAAAGCAATATACATTTCTCTAATGATTTTGTTTTTTAATTTTTATTGTCAGTCTGACCATTAGTTTTCAGCCAAAATGAATCAATCTGCCTAATAAAAAAGGAACATCAGAAATACACTAGATAGGTAACAAAAACAATTATCTGGTACTAAAATATTAGATTAATGCTGTGTTACAAGGCACAGCAAGAAGATAAATCCATGCTTTAAAGCTTCAATATTTATGGCCATTAGCCTAATTCCCTGTTTAATCTCATTTCTTTCTATTGCAGGAGTCCTCAACTCCACTGTCCTGCAGTGAACCTCGCTGGGAGAACTGGATTACAAAATATCCTAGTATTCCTAAATGGGCAACAGCCTCATCTTCAAGTACAGATGTTAATTAATCCAAAAACAGCAGTGGAACTCTTTTGCAGGCACCACTATAACACATTTTCCTAAGCATTTAATGGCACATTGCATTTACTGTACGTTCAAGCTTTGTGAATTTGGCCCCATGACCTTAGTGACCCTAAGCGTGACCCAGAAATTCACAGAACACTGGCGTCAGTTTCAATAAGCTGGCACACTTCCTACCGAGAAAAAGGTCAAAGCCCAAAACATATTAGCCTGCTATAGATCCCTTCACAGAAACCGTTCACTGTCAGATTACTTTCAGTCAATAACACCCATTATAGTCTAGTCAATATAGACTAACAGACCATAAACTAGAGATAGAAAAATTAACCCACAAACCCAAACAGAAACCAAGAGCCCCAGCTATGAAACCTGTGAGCTATCAACACTGAGTCACAGAAAATACCAGCATACACAGAAAGAATGAACAGTTGGAAAAAGTTGGCAAGATTCTATACAGGAATGGAAATACTACTCCTTATGCATGGCAATTTCATCCATTCCAGGTTTTAATATGAGCTTGATCAGCCAACTTGTGGCAACAAAGTCACATTATCAACATTCCACTGAGAGGAGTTTTAAGGCCCATTTAGACCTGACTCACTATATCCCTCCCTAAGTGTTGTAAGCGGCCATGGTTCATTACAGGCACAGGAATGAGATGGACAGGGGAGAAGAGGCAAGGAGTAGTCTGTGTCCAGTAGCATTCTGAGTGATAAGCTTCTTTCAGAGACTGGAAAGGGGGAGAGGAGACGGTGTCTATAGTTGCTACAGTTGAATTATTGAGAGAGACAAGGAGAGAAAATGACCCGTCAGGAAACGATATTGCACACAACAGGTTTATTTGAGCACAAAAGCACAAAATGAGGTTGAAGGCCAAGCTGGGGCTGGTAAGCTACATGCCAAACCATGACAGGGTGACATGTATGACACCCCAAACGTGCCACAAAGCTGCTGCTTTTGCTTTCATTTCTTAACAACAATAATATGGCAACAAAATTGTGCCAAGGAGTCCCTATTTATCACACCCTGAGCAACCAGGCTTACTCATAATGCTTCAGAGGTGCCTTTGTGCAGAATGGTGGTTTAATCTTTACTTACTAAACAATACCTGCTACAAAAAGAAAAGCATTCCCTTATAAACTGTAGCTGTTATTAAAAAAAAAAAAAAAAAAAAACATCACTGACTGCTTTGTAGAGTGGACTGCCGGGTTCTTACAGAACCTAGCAATTTCCCATGCTGTTAACAGACAGTAAAGTATTAACAGTACATTTATGGGACTGGTAGAACTGGATTATGTCTAAGGGGCTGCTACAATTTTATGTTCCGCCACAATTAAATATTTCTTAATAGACTATCTGAGTGATTAAAATGGTGTAAAATACAATTTAGTGAAATAATAAGGAAATGTAACTCAGTTGACATAAAGTTATTACAGTATCTATTACAACATGTTAAATCCTTGGTAAACTGTTAGCTAACCTAAGGGTCATGAGATAAGAACTTTGAAACATGCCCAGGGCTAATCTTAACCTACCAACACATAATCAGTGATAATTGACAGGGAGACGAGCACACTTCATTATCTAGCTCTGCTATTAGCTAAGGGAGTACTGTTGTGGAAGTTTTCACTTTAACTTCTGTAAGATAGAGACTCAGTAGAACAGACAAGATATGAGTAAATAAGTTTATAGTTAAAGTTTGCAAACCTGAGAATACTCTCAACACACGCAGGTGTTAGGAAAAACCGAGCAATGTTCTGAGCTCCGCAGAGCTTGTAAGCATAATATATACCTTGTAATCTATAGTTATTGCGAGCCAATCACAGAAGCTTAATTCAATATTAGCAGATAGCAACAACTTGGAAGAGTAAGATGAGACCAATCATAACAGTTTATTCTAATTACAAACCCCCCTGAAACAAAAGAGAGTTAGTGACATTTCTTATGAAGAGTCACAGAAAGCACCTGCTAGCATCTTATTCTATTAAAACAGTGACACTTCTTTGAAATGTCATGGATGCGGTTTGCGGTTGCCAATGGTTTCAGCCCATAGTCAGTATCTTTCCAACTGGCGTATGAGCCACCTGCTTTTCAGCAGACGAGAAGAAGTCATAACAGCATAAACAAACTGGAGCATAAACAAATACAAATATCAAATAAAAGCATAATCAAATACAACTACTATATTGTTACTTATTATGATTCTAGCAAGCAGTTCTGATACCATGACCATCTCTGTCTTGTCACGTAGGTTTCTTGCGGTTACAGAAAGAGAAGAAAAGCATGACTATATTTGGGCATTCCTGTCCTACTTTGACACTCGTCACTCAACAGGATGTAGGTGAAGGTTAAAAGGGGGAAAGAAGTGTCTAGACTGCTAAAAGTGTATTTCTTAATTTTAAACATTTTTTATTACATTGCTATGATCCCTTTTTAAGTCACACAGGCTAAGCAAACCCCCATGTACAGACAGCTCAGAGGTTAATACATAAATTGCATAAGATGTAATTTTCCCACCACAGTACATGCGCAATAAAAACGGCATCTTTAAAAAAAAAAAAAAGCAACTCATGGAAGTACAGTATTTTGAAAATAACCCTAACCCATCTGTTACTTTGGATGAAAACATAAAACGTCGCAAAAATCAAACGAAGCATTGCATCTTTTAGTTTTACTGTGGTCAGCGATGTGAGGCGTTTTTTTTTTTTAAACCTAACTTTAATTTTGATTTTGACTGCAAACTACTTGGGCAATGTTAAGGCTCTGTTGTTTGAGTTCTGTTGTTATTGGTCAACTGATATCAGCTTGATTCCGGAATCAGACTTTAAAAAAAATGAAAATTATGTTTGTTCGCTGTTACTGTTGATGCATTTATCTATGTCCCTATCCAAGATTAGGGGTTGGAATTTAGAATAAGATGATATTCGAATATACCAAGAATAAAAGTTTAGAATACTCGAGCTACAATTACTAATAACGGTGACAGGTCCTTAGACAATATTAGTAGCAACCACACATTCAAGATGAGGAGTCCCAGTCACGGTGTGACGCATACGCCGGATCGTGCAACCGCCGCCCTTCTTGGAGGGGAAAGCAAAAGCCGGCACGTAGAGTTTACATAGAGTTACACATGTATCTCAATCGGGACTTGAAAACACATTTTTTTTTTGCGACAGAAATGGCATATGATCATATTGAAAGTCTAGATGCTTCAGCTAAAAAGATATCGAGGCCAAATTGTGCTTGGTTGAGACGAAAAATGTCTAACTTTTTGCCGGCAACGTGTGTGACGGCCGTGAGATCCTGAGGGTTAGGCTGGATCAACCAGTGGGGTGACATCGTACACGCATGTTTAAAACTGACTCATCTGTTGAGTTCAACGGTCAATTGTTGCCGCCGCTTATAATCGAAGCGGGATTGAGCTTGTTTTTTTTTGACGAGTTGCGGTTGGAATAGTACCCATAAACGCACACATTCTATCATGGGGTTGCGCTTGTTTTTGGTTGTTTTGAAGAACGAGGTTACAATTTTTCTGTTACAAATCTGGCAACCCTGGTCTATATTGGTTTCACCACAGGTAGATTTTTCTAAAAAAAAACACTTGTTACGTTTTATGCAAAATAATTTCTTAGAATCACATTTGTAAGAACGTTTTTCTTTAAGTAAGAAATTTTACGTTGTTTTAAATAATTAAATACAATAGTTTCAGGTTTCCATGTGCTTATTTCTTTAAAAATGTATTTCATTGAATAAAGAGTACTGTTGATACATAAAGTAACTGTCCCCTCATGACATATTTATGTGTAAAATGTCATTATAGAAGTAGTTTAAAATTTTATACACAGCAAAGTTTAAGAAAAAAAGAGAATGGAGTACTCAAATTTAGATAATGCTATCTGTTGCATAAGAGTTGATAGCTATATAAGACATTTTATAAGTATCGATTTACTATATCGCTGCTATTATAAAATGATATAGCGACGATATCAATTAAAACAACACATTGATAAAACTATTTTTTTTATTTACAAATGTACTGTTTACATACGTTTTAAGCCGACATTCGCTGTCCTTAAAACACAAAGGAACCTGTTAAAAACATCGTTCATTGTATGATATTTACTGCCTTGTCTATGCAGATACGTCAAGAGAAAGTCCCTGTAAGACCAGGGACGCCCAAGTCCCGTAAGCTGACTACTTAATATGGCTCTGACCGAGCAGACGCGAGTCGGTGTCCTCGTTCGGGACCCTGTATACCGTGATCTGCATCCTTCCTGGTGAGCGTCGCCGTCTCAGATGTTCTACTGCAACGTTTTCATCTCACGTAAGTGGTTCGGTCTGATTTTCTAAAAGTCCACCGCAGGTGGATCTGAAGGCCACAGATACTTCCGGTGTCAGAGTTACCCGCAATAGAGTCTTGCCTCTCAGAATGCTTACTGATACTCTCTCAGTTGAGAGAGAGACTCAGGAGAGAGAGACAGTAAGCATGGTGCTGTGTCAGCGCATGCTGGGGTTGATGGCTGCTGCCTCGCAGGCCCTTCCTTTGGGCCTTCTCCACCAAAGGCCTTTCCAGGTCTGGTTCAACTAATTTGCACTTCACCCGCAACGAGACAGACATTGCAGGCTGGTGATATCCCAGTCCTGCTGGATAACCCTGCGCTGTTGGAGGATCCCCTCCAACGTTCGTCAGGGGACAACCATGAGTCCCATCTTCCTGAGGGAAGTAATTACCACAGACGCCTCCAACCACGGCTGGGGCGCAGTCTGGAACAGTGTGGGGACTCGAGGAGTGTGGACAGGGCCTTGGGCCTCAGCCCACATCAATGTAGTAGATCTCGCCCTACAGTATTTTTTTCTGGTGGTCCGGAACAAACATGTGCTGGTGAGGTCAGACAACACCACGGTCGTGGCATATATCAACCACCAGGGCGGCCTGAGATCTCCGAGCCTTCGCCACATGGCAGCTCGGCTGTTACTGTGGTCACAACCCCGGCTGGCTTCTCTTCGAGCAGTCCACTTACCGGGCCGACTCAACCACGCCGCGGATCTCCTCTGCAGAGGAGGTCACCTGGCCTCGGAATGACGTCTCCACCCCAGGGCAGTGGAACGCATCTGGGAGTGGTTCAGCAGAGCAGACGTAGATCTCTTCACCTCGCGGGAGTCTACACACTGTCCTCTTTGGTTCTTGATGAGAGACGCCCTGGCCCACGAGTGGCCCGCTTGTCTCCTATATGCCTTCCCACTAATACCACTGCTCCCCGCCTCACTAGAGAGGGTCAGGGTAGAGAAAGCTACAGTGCTTCTGGTAGCTCCTCAGTGGCCCAAAAGGACTTGGTTTTCGACCCTGGTGCAACTCCTGCACGGCCAGCCGAGGCAGATCCCCCTGCGGGCAGATCTCTCTCAGACCCAGGGTGATCTGTGGCACCCAAACCCCCAGCTGATGCAGCTATGGGTCTGGCCCCTGAACAGGAATGCCTGTCAGCTCTAGGGCTGTCATTGGCAGATATTGCCACAATTCAGAGCGCAAGAGCTCCCTCTACCAGGTCGCAATACACGTATAAGTGGCAGTTATTTCAGGACTGGTGTCTGGCCAAGGGCCAGGACCCAGTTACCTGCCCCATGGCAATTTTTGTAGAGTTTCTCCAGAAACTATTAGATGATGGTAGGTCCCCTTCCACATTGAAGGTGTGCCTGGCAGCCATATCTGCTTGTCACACGTGCATAGATGGGTTATTGACTGGAAACCATTTCCTGGCGTCCCAATTTCTTAAGGGTGCGAGGAGGCTGCGTCCTCCCAGGACATCTAGCCTGCCCTCGTGGCGCCTTGATGTAGTGCTGGAAGCCTTTACAAAAGCCCCATCTGAGTCACTCCACACTGTGGATCTGAAACTCATGTCTTCAAAAACTGTGTTTTTGCTGGCTATTGCTTCTGCAAAACGGGTGAGTGAGCTGCACGCACTTTTAGTGCACCCTTCTTGCACTTGCTTCGCTGGAGACGGGTCTAGAGTCTCCATGCAACCAAACTCGGCATTTTTGCCGAAAGTAATATCCCCATTACATGTGAACCAATCTGTGGAGTTGATGGCAATCCATCCTCCTCCCTTCTCTTCTCTGGAGGACCAACGGTTGCACATGCTCTGCCCGGTGTGGGCATTGACGTGCTATTTTAAAAGTACAAGGGTTTCAGACACACTGAACAGTTGTTTGAAATATGTGCTGCGGCTAGCTGGGCTACACCACACACTTTCATGAGGTTCTACAGACTGAGTGTGCTGGATTTCTCTGCTCCACTTTTTAGAGCTTCGGTCTTGGACTCTATTACATCAGTGGAAGAGACCACTTAGTGTTAGTTTGATTAGACTGCTGTACTCTTTGAGTATCCCGGTAAGATATCGGTACACAGTACCCATTAGTTGATGGCTATTTTCGAATTGAAAGAGAACGTAAGGTTGCGGATGCAACCTCGGTTCTCTGAAAGAGAAAATAGCCATCAAGCAGCAAGGTCGCTTCAGTAGCCCTTGCGACCTGAAGCAAAAGAGGCTGAGCTTCCTACGCTCTGCATAGTCATTCAGCACCCGAGGGGCGGGGCGCTGATGTCAGAGCTACGGAGGCCTAAAGGCAGCTTTTATATTAAGCTCAGCATAATCCTATCACCTGACGGCGATATCCATTAGTTGATGGCTATTTTCTCTTTAAGAGAACCGGGGTTGCATCCGCAACCTTACGTTTTTCAGTACTAAGCAATGATAATGACAAAACTTCTCTGCAGTATTTTTACATAGGCTAATGCTTATGTTTATATATATATAGGAAGATTAAATAGTTTTCCATTTGTTAGTAAAGAGAAAAAGAATAGGATTTAATCTTGTTACAGCTTGATACCTGTCTCAGCCTATACTGTTGACTCAAACAAATGAACTCCAGCCAAGATCAGCAAAGAAATTAGCCTTCGATAATGCATAGTTATCTAATTCAGATTGTCAGAAGATGCTTTCTCGTGATCATTGGTGCCGAAAAACTGCATAGATTAAAAAGAATGGAATAGGCAGGAAACTTTGGCATGCAAGTAACATGTTTTAACAGGTTCCTTTCCATTTTAAGTGATACCTTACAGCATGCTAAAGGGGAAATTTGGGAAACTATTCAGAGAAACTTACAGGGTTTTCATACCTGGATTACTATTTACCAATAACTACTTCAGAATGAAATTCCTGTTACTGTGATCAGGGCCGGTTCTAAACAAAACTCAGAAAAGCTGATTATCTGTGGAAAGGTGGGGACGTTTATGGGTAATGCAGTGGGTTTCACTTATTCCACACAGTGATAGGACATTTAACACAATTCAGCACCTTTAGGCTTTCCACTACATAATAGTAGAAAGTGGCTGAAAACAATAGTATCTTAGTATCTATTAATCCAAGCAGAACTGCAATAGGAAAACAAATATATACAGAACAAATACCATATCATATTAAATAGTAAGAAATTAAGTATTTTGAAAAAAATAGATTCTATAAAGTTAATAAATAGAAATACTGAGATGATGCAGTTTCTTAGTCAGAAAAGGGACTTGATTTGCAATAAAATATTTTTTGTGAATGGAGAATCTCATAATTTTATATTATTGAATTGCTACTGTGTAATGCAATAACTATACTTGTGTAGCAATTAAATTACAAAGACAAAAAGATCATTTATTCACAAAAAAAAAAGTTTTTAGAAGTATAAGTTTCCATTCTGAATATCACCATGTGTCTCTGCATTCACGTTCAGTATGATATTAGATCAAACATTGCTGCAGTGAAAATAAAAACCCTAGAGCTTTCCCTGTAGCTTGGAAGTTATTCACAATATTTCCATACTGTCCCAGTTTAAGGATTTTAATCTGGTTACCTTATATAAAACCCAGTGTCAAGTCAAGAACATTTATTTATTTCAATTCAACTGGAATTAGCCTAGGATTACTGATCTAGCCCCAGATATTGAGACGGCAAATAGTAACTGCAAACAGAACTCACAGTGGACTGCAACAGACATATGTATTATATCTGTAATCAAGATAGTTATTTAAAGTGTTAGGGTGGTTACAAAAAAAACTTTTACCTCCTACTGTACCTCCCAATTAAATTTATTAATAGCTTCCTCCCACCTTAGGCAGTACAATTTAACCATCAGCTGTACCCCTTTAAATGCCTTTTCTAATGGAACAGAGATATACACACAAATTCATAAAAGCAGTAAATAAACATGCTTATCAATGGGAAAGTCTTTTCACACAGCTATTTGTAAAACACGACGTGCCCGTCAAGATGGACACAGTGCTGTTAATGACTGTAAATCATTTCAGGGGAAACAGGAGCAAAATCAAATTCCAAAGAAGGAGATTAAGATGCAGGAAATATGAACGGTCGAAATAAGCACTAAAGGGTCCAGGCTGTTGGCATGGAGTCAGACACATAGTGTCTGCATCTCTAATCAGTTGCTTCGGTCTGAGGTTTCCCTTCAGGTACGGTATATTCCTCCAAGTCAACAGCTCAGATAATTCCCTGGATCAGCAAGTTTGCATATTTCTTATTTTACAGCATGACCTTCTGAAGATATTAATTTTGTCTGTAAAGACATAAGACAACTAATTGAGCAGCTGTGCTATTCAATATAACTTACTATTTATCCTTCAACAAGTATTGGTTCTTGAGGTATAGAATTAATCTCAACCAATATCCAGTTCGACTCAGACTGGAACGCACCTTGTCACAATACAAGGAGCTTCCAGCTGCATACCTTAGACAACATCCATCCTGTGCGCCCAACCATAGACAATTATATCAGCGTATCCATCACTGTACACAACACAAGCAGAAAGGTGTACATGGTGTTGGCCCTGGAAATCGCTATGCAACAAAAGTCAAACCATGTCAACCTGAAGCACTGGAATGTTTATAAAAGGGGCAAGATACTTTTTTCTCATTATGCTTTGAGACCCAAATTCCTGGTGACAGTGTTGTCTCTGCCACTGCTGGACTTGATAGGCTAACATATCTCTCAACCCTGCTACTAAATTAACCTGCCCCAAGTCAGAACAAGCCTTAGTCATTATCCAGAGCAAATGGAGGCACTGTACCTGAAAGGCAACTTCCTGGTCAATGTGAGAAACATGGAACTGTTTGAGAAAGCGTTCATCTTCACTCCAGAAGAGCCGAATGTCTGGGATGTTGTATAAGATCATGGCCAGCCTCTCCAGGCCTAGGCCGAAAGCCCAGCCAATCTTCTCATGGGCACCGCCTGCAATTAAAACCACACACACACACACACACAAATCATTAATCATGAGCACATAACAGTAAAAGATTTTTATAGAACAATTGGGATGAAACACTTCATTGTAGAGCCTGCTTTTAACAGTGTCACAGATAAGTGCATCCGAAGCAAAAGAAGGTGATGCGGCCTGCATAAGATCAAACAGTAATCATGGCTTCTTGTCACTATGGAACAGAAAACATTTCATAGTTATAGAGACTAAGTTGACAATAAGATTTGAAAAGAACCAAAAAGTCTCCCAGTTTAAGCATGGGGGTATATAACATTATTATTAGTAGTAGTAGTATTACTATTATTATTATTATTATTATTGTAGTAGATTAAATAAAAGTTTGAATTGGGTAAAGCAGTTTTAAAAATGTATTTGTTCTTTTCAGGTAACATCAGCATTAATGTCACAATACAAGCTTTAAAAACAATCTGGGAAGAGCACTGTACTGTTATTTTGTTAGATCCCCTAAAAAACATTTGGGGGATCTAAAATATCTATAACGAAATTATAGATCTACAGTGAAATTCTGCTTGACGTGGAGAAAACGTGAAATCAGTTAAGAAGACTTTTTAACTGACTGGGGTCAGTTGTGACAGTTTTACTCCACCCAAGACTAACCTGGTGTACATGTTCATTTCAAGCCACATAAATTCCAATTTCCACAAGATAAGTTGTCAAACCTGATTGAAAAAGCTTTTTCAGGTCAGTTAATTTTAGTCAATATATCCTTCTTCACTTGAGTGGGCAGCTACATCCTGTACTACTTTCTCTGAACACCAGTGCTCATTTGCTAATGAAAGAGCCTGACACTGCTTGTATTAGTTACACAGGTATCAGAATATGACACTTGTGTTATGTCAGGTCACTGTCGAATCTAGAATCGCAGTGCACACAGGTATGAGCCGGGATGACTTTGAGAAGGGTCCTTTTCATGCTGTGACACCAGTGTTTCCATAGGGCCTAAAAAGCAATCCACTATGACACTGGTCCTGATCATATAGCTCATGGGCCAGATGCGGACCAAGTATCCCAGTTGCCACCCGCACCCACTATCTTGTACATTGTACAGTTGTTGTTACTGTACATCTCACTTGTACCCCCAAGGCTAAACCAACCAAGGTGCTTGAACATATGACACAGGAGAGTAAGAAAATTGCTTCCTGTGAGACATTTCAAGTATATGCTCAGATAACTTTCATTGTTATCACCTATAGGAATAAATAACTCGGTAATGGCTAGATTACAATGAGAGGGTTTCCCATCCAGGTGCAACAGAATAGAGTTTCTCATGTAAAAACATATGTAAAACAAACCATCATACTGTAATGAATCTTTGTGAGATGTGACTGACATTTTATTTTTTTAAATATTTTTTATTGTTTTTTTTAATGCAGTAATGCAAGAAGTACCCACTACATGGAAGTAATTCATTAATGACATGGCAATCTTCATACATTTTTGAAGCTATAAATATACTGGGCTGGCCTAAAGGTGCTTGAAGTACATAGGGGGCGGAGTTGAACCCCATATCACACGGTTAATTAATTATGAGGGTTGACATCACTGAGACTGACACAATGCTGAATGAATGACAATTGGCCTCAGTCAGACCTGCTTTATACTAACCCTTAGTTAATTAGATCCCAAAACAACTTTAATCACAGCATCCAGGCAACACGGGCAAGCGCCTGGGGCCACAATTCCAGAGGGAGGCCCACACACATACAGAAGTGAAACTGCAAATAGGAGTAAATATACTGTTTCTGTGCCAGCTACCCTGCTCAAGCAGCCTTTAGGACTAGAAAAGTTTAGTTTTCCTTAAACTAAACTAAACTGTATGCGTGCAGTGCAGTGACCATTTTCAGATCTCCCCTTTTTTCTTTTCCTGCTTGTGTCCTGTTCCCTTAGTCCCGCCTCTTCTCACTCCCTATTGGGAAGGGGGGGATTTGAAGAAGATCTGTATCATTGAAAAACAAGAGACAGCATCCACCTTAAGTTACAGGTCAAGGAGTTGCTATAAAAAAAAAAAAAAAATGGTTTATGGGATATCAGCACTTGTTGAAGTGGAGGAACTGCAAATTCATACAAGCTCCCCCATGGGTATCCTTAACAATGATGCTTGGTGTATTAAGATAGGAGCCCCAAGAGTGTTAGCAACAAGATGTTCTCAACAGTTTAACAATACACTCCCAACATGATGCAGAAGTGTAGATTATGGTTTCCACTTAAATTGAAGTTCTTAATTCTCCCTTCCCTTCATTCATGTAAACAGTAAATAAAGATATATGGCATCTCTGTGAATCTGTCTTGCTTTAAATAATTTTCTAATAAGAAGAATAAACATGACTTTAAACATGATAGTTTTACCAGAGATTAAACCTGAACAATATACTGTAGATGCATTATCATCACAGAGGAACCCATCATTACCAGAATAAGAATAATGTTCCTTCATGGGCATTGCCAGCTCCACCAAATTTATATCAGCCTCATTTTAAATTATGGTTTATTGTCTACAGCTCACAATTCTTATAACAACATGTTTCTTGAAATGATGAAACGAAAAAGCTGCAATTTATTTTTCTTTCGTCAAGCAAGAGCGGAACCAGAATTTTTATATCTGGTGGCAAAGGGAAGAACATATTAGATTGTAATTGAACAAAAAAAAATGTGTGTGAAATGTGTGCTTGCCATTCCCTTTTAGAGGCATTCACATATCTTAACTCCTGTACTGCAGGAACCCAGCATGTTGTGCCCTAGAGCTACTGTATCACTTTGCATACAAAATTATGCTGCAGTACAGTAGAAACCAGACAGACAAGACACCACTTTCACATCTCACAGGCTAGCATGCCTTGCTCAGATTTGGCCAGTGGCCTGTACTAGTTTGGGGTACGCAATGAACAAATTATTAAGAGGTGAACTCTCGAACGTACAACATTGCAAACTTCCAGTAGTATTCTGGATTTGGAGAGAGATCTACTGTAATTCATACTACTCCTGTGTCTCCTGTCTGCGTTAGGTGTTACAAGAGTACATAAATGCACATTCTTTTACTGTTAACATGTACCATGGGCACATATTCTGACACATTTCACCTGTGGGTGGTGATTTCTTTGGAAATCAAAAAAGCAAAACCAAGGTTTCTAATGTCTGTATGTGAGTCATACACTATAGTCAATTCAGCTTAACACAATGTTTATCTGCAGTTAAATATTGTGTAGAGATTAAACTAGATCAAGACCTAAAAATCCCTTTTTAAGTAAAATGCTGCTTTTGAAGGGCAATGTGAGAACATACCAGCTTTACTTTAGGTATATACTGTATAATAATTTGAATATTGGAATTGTTTTATTTAAACACTATATTCCACCTAATTTGTTCCTTTAGTTTAGTAATATTTACTTTTTTCCTACAAAATATGTCTCACATTGTTTAGATAGACAGTATGTCAGAAAATTGTCCTACTGCATATTCTGCAGTTTTCCATTTTACCCAAAACTATGTAACCTAATACCCAAGACATTAATCCTTATCAAGCAAGCCATTTTGTATCTGTGTTGTCGATAAAATGAAAACTGGGAAAAGGGGACCTAGTACAGCACTTCAAATGTAATTAGACTAACTGCATTCATTTTGACTTGCTTGCAAGAACTCAGTGCCAGAAAATCTGCTATGATGAGTTATCTGAATACTAAAACTTCTGCCATTTTATTACATTTGAGTTTAATAATGTCAAAGCAATCTTCAGCACCTAATAGACTTATTTGGCTGAGGTTAAAGTCAGGCCTCGTGTCAGTGGGTGGATGGAGAGGGGAGGAAGAGTAGTGGTGACTCTGAGAGTGAAGGTAAACAGCAGAGCTGAAGCTGGGATATTATAGTGCCTAAGTATGAAGAATGGGTTGCATACATTTTAGTAGTTACATATTCTGGCAAGGGTTGATGCAATCTAGAAACATATACACAATTATACACAAGTAAATCAGTAACATACACTTCCCTTGACTCAACTGTAACTTCAAATTAGGAGCCTTCAGTATCAGGCCAGTACCATGGCATACATGAAGAGTATGTCCATGTACACAGCATATTTTGATTTAAAAGTGTAAGTGTCACAGAGGTATATTTCAATATTCTCAATAACTTTATCAAGTCATGTCACAAAGTGGTTTTCTACAGTCAGCACTCGGATATCCGTTACCCAGATACGCATTTTACCGCCTTTGTATTAACAGTCAATCCCAATATATATATATATACATATACACATACATATATATATATATATATACACACATAACAAATTAATGCACTTACCCGTCATGCGAGATTTCTGACTCTGTCACCAGTTTTCTGATACAAAGCCCATCTCTTCAATGTTACAATTCATCTGAATATCCATCAAAAGGTTGATTGAATCTGTTCATGTCAAAACCATCTACTTTAATTGGTGTCTTTATTGCAGTTATTTTATTTACACTGTATCATTCAGTTCTGCTGAAATCTGCACAGTGTAATACAGTAGCTGGAACTCAGTATATTGGACTGAATCACCCACACTGGAGTGATCAAACTAAGAGGGGTGTGCAGTAAGAGTTTTATAAATGTAATTATTCTGTGGGGGAGTTGAAAACAGATTAAACAACCTCTAATTGTTTAATTGCACTAGAATAAACCCTGACGATTCTGGAAATAACTGTTTTGAAGGGTGATATTTATTCATCACCAGTGAAGAATGAACCCAAACGTTTGTCTACTTCACTTTAGTTTCTTGTATTTTGAAATTAGGTCTTCATTAAGCAACTTTACTTGTTACAGAGTTTAATGATTTCCATGACAAAATGTAATAGAGTCCAGTAAGTTATAAAATGATCCACATACTGCTCTGAAATATAGGTTACCACTGGCACAAAATAAAGTGACAAAAATAAAATGTAGCAAACATCAAATGAATGATGCTTGCTGTCATATCCTGGTGTAAAATATCTTGCCCATCAAACCCCCACACATGCAATTGAAATGAAATGCCAGCCACTTCAATGCCTGAAGAGGCATATCAATATCAGTGCTCAAAACTCCAATACAATAGCAATATGAATAAAGAATGACAAGGTCTCCAGAGGAAACCCTGGTTATCTGCGGACAGGGGAAGACAAGCCCTGGCAGTCACAGCCCTGGAAGAAACATGGATTTCCATCACTGGAGATGATGGGACACAGCTATCACTCTGTTAGCTAAAGAGCTTCTGTCAAAGGAGGAGTGGGGCTTGATTAGTTCAGTATGAACAGCCAAATCTGTCTCGTGTGCAGTGACCATTACGAAATACAGATGCAGGAGCCAAGCAAAGACAGAACATACTCCACTCCTTTTCAGGCACAATAAACTAAACAATTTGGGGACAATATAACTTTAAATTCTAGAAACTTTTTTGATCCTTAAAAGTATTAGATTTCCAGGCAACAAATGTTTTTTAATGCAGACTGTTGTCCACTGAAACCTGGACTGGGCTAACATTGGTACCCATTGTCAAAGTTAATATACAGTGGTTTTGGGTGGGGGCAGAATTTGATGTCTTTATCAAGGACAAGTGTTCCCAGAACTACTAGTAGGAGCTGCTATTAGGCAGGATGAATAGGTAATTGTCTAATGATGCACACCGGGTATTAAAACTGGCCATTAGTACTAAATAGTAAACAAACAAAAAACGAACAAGGCGGCCACAGACCTCAGAAAAATCAGGTGGTGTTCAATTTTCCATAGGTTTTTTTTCTGCATAACGTTCCTTATTCTTGAAACTGGAATTGCCTGCCTGATCCCTTTCACAAACTAACAGCTCTGCAGCCATTTACAATCACTGATAATCTGTGCTGAAACCCAGATCTAACACAGAGCGCACCTGAATCTGTTCTGGTTATCAGCTGTATTATACCTCTAGATAGCTGATATGAAAGAGATTGTCTGTAAAGCAGTGACTTGACAATATGATTAAACATAACACCGAATTCCTCTATAGATTGACACTTGGCAACAGTCCCAAAGTAGAAAACAAGGCTCCCCCGCCCCCAACACTGAAATAATAAAAAAAAAAAAGATTTCATTTGACATGCAGTACTTTGCACTTAGTTTTATTTATTTATTTATTTATTTATTTTAAATGAAGGTCTGTTTTTACCCATTTCTTTTAAACAATATTTTCCCTGTACTATTTTTTTTTAGGAAATACACAATATTTTGATTTAAATGCTGTTTTATTTTGACTCTGATATTGTAATAAGTAGCCCTACACTGTATTCTAGGATACAGCAGGCATGTTCAGACATCGGAGGATCAAATAACATTCACAAACACATTATCAACTGATTATGTTGGTCAATCAAAGTCTGATTATTGTGGCAATTGCTGGGTGTGGTAACTACTAGCTTGATCAACAACTAAATTGAAATACTTACAGAAAAATATGTATTTTTTTAGCGGATGATACAAGTATACAAAAAAGCAAAAACCAGATGAGGCATGTACCTGTGCGTGCTGACAATAAAATAACATACTGAAAAAGTGACACATTAAACTCAAACAAGAAAGTGAACTGAGAGACAAGCAATTCATTTATGTAGATTTTACACATTATTTAATAAAAGAGGGCGCAGAATGACTGTGTTAATGAGTTTGTCAGAGCTCTGTGCTTTGCTGGACAGCCACTGTTTATTAGTATATTATGCTTTAGTTGGTAAACTTATGGAACGCATTGATGGAAATGTCCAGAGTGATTTTTGAGGCATTTCCTTATGGCTTGTACTGTCCAGTTCTGTAAATGTTATTTTCTTTTTATGATTCCAATGTGAATAAACCTGGCTTGTTTTGTGCTGATGTCATGTTCATACCTTCTGCAGATACTGTTTCCGTCAGCACAGCAATTGCACAAACATTCACAAAGTACCAGCTAACTTGGAAAAATGTGGCTTCGGCTTGCACAGATTCTGCTTTATCATACATGCCAGGGGCATTAAACTGAATAAGAAACCAGAACTGCTACTCATTATACCCCACATGTAAAGTGTGAATACTGAGATGGTTTCCCCAGATTTTTACTGATGTTTCAATTTTTAAAAAATTACCAATTTTATCCCTATTTTAACATATGTATAATAAATGGAAAATTTCCCAGGAATTTTTAAAAAATATAAAAACCGAAAATGCGGAACACTATACATATCATACAAAGTTCTATCAAGACTATCAAGACCATTGCATTTATCGTGATACAAATAGTATCATGGTCTGCATATGACTTACAAAGTTATGTGCTGCATGCTGCATGCATGTATGTATATATATATATATATATATATATATATATATATATATATATATATATATATATATATATATATATATATATTAGCAATTTTATTTTTCTTGTTAGTCCTTAGATTCTAGTGCAGGCTCTTTTTACTTGTTACTGATGTAATTGCTTATTATTATTACAGCAGCAATTTAACTAATTATTGATTAATTGTTGACAGTCTGTTACAAAAAAATAAAAACAGCAATTAATTTGTTCTAACCTAAGCACTTTGTTCAATCTTCTTACTTCCTGCTGTTGAGATGGAAGTATAGTATAAACTCTTATCTGAACTTGGTGATAAGGAAACAGTTTGAATTTATAGACACAGAAATTATAATGACTTTGTATACCTCCAGAGATGGTATAAGATGTTGGTGGACAAGCCTCCATGGCTTGGTTTATGGTTCAAAAAGTATAAACTTTATGTCCTGCTGGTCCGATGAATGTTTTATTTATACCACCAATATTACCGGATCTAATAAAAATACACATACCAGCTTCCAGCAGTGATGAATAAGACAACTTATGTACTCACTGGAGAAGCAGTATATAATTTAAACCTAAGTAACATAATGACTCCAGTATTTCCATGTCATGGTTTATTACATGACTCATTCATTATATAAAAATCATATCTTATAGCCCAGACAGCTATCTTCTAGAGATCGGCTTATCTCAGGAAAAGTCAGGCCAGATGGAGCCCACGTAAATATTTTAGAAACAGTACTCCCACCTGAACAATGGCTACCCTATACCCACCCAAGCTGTTTCTGAGGGGTGTCGATATGCAAATCAAAAAAAATTGGTAAGCCTTTTTTTTTTTTTTAAAATCTCTAACAGGTTAAATAACAGTGTTACATTTATATTTACAGATCTCTTTCAAAAAGCTATCTTCACGAGAACCTTGGCTCCCCATCCTGCAGGTTTAGCCAGTGTAACATTAAGCATCAATGCAGTACGCTGTAATCTAAGAAGGACTGCCTCTAAAACCCCGCAGAGCAGGAGAGCCGGCAGAGTTGGAACATTGCACAAATAAACGTTTATTCTGGCTGCCATGGCCCAGTGGGAGGTGTTGGGTAGCCCCGCATACAGGCTGCCTGCTCCCTTATTCCACCAGTAATTGCTTCCAGGACCACTAGGACCACTGCAATTACCAAGGGACTTCACCTTAACAAACACAGGGGCAGGAATTTCATTAGGCACGTGCTCTTGGCGTGTTTCATAATAATTAAGAGGAAAAATCTAAATAAATGTCTGATAGCGGCTGAATAATAAAGAAGCTGGTTGATTGGATTGTGATTAATTCAGTGTCGGATTAAACTTGATAGCGCCACCTGAACCAGGCATGATCCTCAGCCGTCTTACTACCCCCACCGAAACCCCCCCTCACCCCATCTATTCACCAGCTCCTTGGAGCATAAAGCGGTAGGGTAGTTAATTGTCACATACATGGGTTTAATCACATTGGCCGGGTGTTCAGGGGCTCCCCTCTAGCCATCCATGACTAATTGTTGTGGTAACTTTTCTGTCATTAACACCAGCACATATGTTACACATAAATCTCAAGGCACTCACTGGGTTCCCCAGTGGACTGAGGGCGGTAGCAAGGGGGATTTACACTAATAAATAAAGACCACAGTGCCGTGCTACTGCACCCCTTCAATCTTAGCAAAGAGAGGGGGAAGCACAGTAATCCTACAACAGATATTACTCGTCATCATCTGACCTAGAAAAATAAATAAATAAGTCTGTCCTGCCCCCTCCATAAAAATAGGCTCGCAACCCACTGGGATGGCCAAATACAGACTTAATTTCTCATCTCAGCCCTGCAAATCAACCCCCCCCCCCCCCCCCCCCCCCCCCCCCTTGCATTATGCATGTGTCCTTTTATTACTGGAGAGTTTCAGCTGTATTAAGGGTTGCCGTGGTAACGGCTGTGCTCATCTGCTGCACCATACTGCAGTTTCACTTAAGCTGAATTCTGTAGTCGCTCTGGTGTCAGACGAGGGGAGGGGCCCTCCTGCGGTGTACACTGCTGGGCCTACATGTATGCTATCTACCAGCCTGCTGTCATCCTATAGCCATCCTGTGAGTGAGAAAAGCCCTTAACCGATATTACAGCTTGGCTAAATTAAAGAAGCTTTTAAAAAAGCGGAATAATCATATTGTTTCATGTTTAATGAAGTCATCAGGATATTTTATAAACCCGTCTGGTTGTTACTCCTGGTATTACTGCAGGCAAAAAAGTAGACAGAGCACATCACATGTTATAAAATTATGATTCTGTAGTTCAAAAACCTAATGTATTTAAATACTGTTACATTAATTTACACATACATTATACTATTCCTCCAGCAAGTATCTCAACGTATCCCAGTACTTCCTGTAGGGTTGTGCCGACTAGACTTTAATACCCTATTAACATTTTTTAAATGTGAATATGTTTATTCATATACCTTTCACAATAACTAATGTTTTTAATTCTCAATATGTATTGTTTCCTGGAATATTATGTATTAGCAACCCTAAGAGGGAAAATTGATGTTCTCCAGTCTCATCTGCTTATAAGAATATATCTCTAGGGGAAATGTTTTGCAGAATTTCATGGTAGAAAGTTATAAATGCAAATATGCAAATATAGCTTTGTTTAATTAGCAAGTCTTGCAATTATTAATTCATGCATCCACTTGTTTATTTTTTAACCACTTTAACTGTTGCCACGGTGTGTGATGTAAAGCTTGCAAGTGCAAAGAAGAGCAACCAGAATTATTCCGGGTTTAAAAGGCATGTCATATGCAGACAGGCTAAAAGAATTGAATCTGTTCAGTCTTGAACAAAGAAGACTATGCGGCAACCTAATTCAAGCATTAAAAATTCTAAAAAGTATTGACAATGTCGACCCAAGGGACTTTTTCAACCTGAAAAAAGAAACAAGGACCAGGGGTCACAAATGGAGATTAGACAAAGGGGCATTCAGAACAGAAAATAGGAGGCACTTTTTTACACAGAGAATCGTGAGGGTCTGGAATCAACTCCCCAGTAATGTTGTTGAAGCTGACACCCTGGGATCCTTCAAGAAGCTGCTTCATGAGATTCTGGGATCAATAAGCTACTAACAACCAAACGAGCAAGATGGGCCGAATGGCCTCCTCTCGTTTGTAAACTTTCTTAGGCTCTTATGTTCTACAGTATATCAACTGCACAGTCCTTGAACAGGAACCTCCAATAATGGATCTACACAGGTTTACACAGGTTAAACAAATCAACTTTTTCAGGATTTACATGTAAAATTATTTCCATATATACCCTTGCACTTAATTTAAACCTCTTCTCAAGTTCTACAAATCAGGTGCGTCAAATTCACAGTAGTCAATAAAAAACAATTTTGGACAAAAAACGCAACAGTTATGTCTGCATTTCTTTCTCTTATTTTTTATTAATTGCTTATGGAGGTGCAAACATGTTGTAAACTCAAATGGCCGTCCTCAGCATTTACATATTGCATATTCCAAGTGATATTTAAAACAAAACAATATTCAAATACTGTAATGAAATACTGTAATAATTAAATACTATCATAAAAAAACACCTGCATTTACTTTGTTATAAGTTACAAAAAAAGTTGTTCTAAATGATACATTTGTCATCTAAATTAATTAACAGGTTTTAAAACATTCTTTGTTACCTCAATGGAACACAATTTAAAGTTTCCAACATTTAGCTATATAAAGCACACTGTAATTGATTAATAGTTCAAAATAATCATTTTAATAAATACAATCTACTAATAAATACAGATACTAGTTTAGAACATATAATGTGACCAATATGTTTTATATGAAACTATCAAACCCCAATATAAAATCATGTACCCTATTTTTTTTTTTAAAAAACCCTTCCCTTATTTACACAGCTAAAAGTGTCTACTGGTTAGCACATACCTGCCTGGTATTTTTTAAAAGAAAAAACAGATCTTTATGGTTTTCTTTAAAAAAAAAAAAAAAAAAAAAAAAAAAAAGCCTGAAGTTACTTCACATTTTAGTAAATATATTTCAATAACCACATTAGTGTTATCTCATATCATTACCTCAATCTCATTCTGCTACTCTCTAAATGAGGAATAATGTTAGGTCCAACTCCTCATTCATGCCAATAGGCATTACAGTATCAGTATAGATCCAAAAGGCTTCACGTTGAAGTCTGTTTTTCATTAAGATCACCACCCCTTCTTCATACATTGATTTTTTTTTTAAACCAACACATTTCAATGCATGTATGTTGTGATTATATTCAATAAAATGATTTGCAACTAGTGAAGTTAAATGTTTCCTCTCGGTAGTGTTACCCACGTCGAATGTTCAATTGACTAATAGTTCTTCCAACATATCCCATATCACAGGGACACAACAAAAGATACATAATATGTCCTCCAATGTTTAAATCTCTTACCAGTGCTTGGATGAACACATTAATCTGCCTTCAGCATATTATTACATCAAGCACATTTTTGAAAAGGATAACACCCAGTACAATCGGAAAAAAATGAAAATGGTGGATTAAAATAAGCAAACAAACAAACAAACAAAATCTGCAAACTACACTGACCTCTGGAAATATTGCTGCTTTAAACACAACAGAATCCACTGATTTTAAATTTAAAGAAGGAGGGAGTTCGATTTGACATGCATGCAACAGTTTTAAGTGTGTGTTTTAGAAATAAGAGGATACCAAGAGGACCATGTTTTCAGAAAGATCCCACGATTGGCAGAGGCAATTCTGATTTTTGCCAATGATGGTGTGAAATTCTATTGATCAATTACTTTACAAGAAGTGAACTACAGTTTGAACAGAAATAACCAGCAGCTATAAAGAGATATCACAGAAATGCTATTCGTTTGATAAGACAAAAGCAAGAGTCAGATTGAGTCCTTTAGTAGTCAATTGCGAAAACTGAAACTCAAGACATTTAAAAGGGATACAATCAGCGTTTTCCCTGGGTTTTAGATTTCTGTAGTCACTAGTGACTAATCGTTGATAAAGGGGTCTAGGGGAGGGGTCTAGGTCGGCCAGGGTGTCCTCGGCCCACCGCGCACCAGCAACCCCTGTAGTCTGGCTGGATGCCTGTGGGCTGCCCAGGAGCTGCGTTGTCCTCCTATGCTGTAGCTCCTGGGTGGCTGCATGGTGAATCCACAGTGTGTAAAGAAGCGGTCGGCTGACGGCACACGCTTCGGAGGACAGCATGTGTTTGTCTTCGCCACTCCAGAGTCAGCGCAGGGGTGGTAGCGGTGAGCCGAGCCTAAGTAATAATTGGCCATTTTCAAATTGGGAGAAAAAAATAAATAAATAATTGGCAACGACTAAATTTAAAAAAAAAAACAACAAACAAAAAAACTCAAGCACCGGATTTAATTGCCCTGAAATGCCACATATATACACAGAAACACAGTATGAATTACTCGTAACATAATTTAATTTGTATGCATTCTTTTTTGCAGCTTTTGCAATTATTTGTACAACATATCGTATGGCAATGATACACAAAGAATCTAATATTTCACATCCTACAAATTCTTTCCATATATATTCATTTCAGGTTTCCCTTTTCTAAATTAAAGTACAATATTTTAAAGGTTTGCTACAATGCCTTGACTAAGTCTATGGTATACAGTACAGTTCAACATGTACTTGTTTTCTGAGTACTTTTATGTATTTGTATTTAAACTATACATCTTTGTCAACAATACCGTATGTTGTGTTCGACACAATATGCTTGCTTCACTTTTCCAAGTAACACTGAAAAACAAGATTTTCAACACCTCTGCTATAGGTTCAAACTACAATCCTGCACTTTTTGTCAATGCATCAATATCTGAAAGCCTTTTCAAAATTAAGTTCACATAGTTTGTCAAGATCAGACGTTTGAGTTGACAGACATTTGCATTAGTAGGTTTACACGGCTCACCTTAAGTTGCTTTCATAGGTCTGACCTGATTACATTGTAGTGGCTAAAACTACGCTCACAGGCAACTGCTGACAACAGTACTACACTTACAATAGAAGCAGTTTTTGTTATGCTTAGAAAGCTAGTTTTAAAAGTATCATCAGCCAGCAGTTTTGACCATGTTGCTACGAAGGTGTTTCTTCTGAAATGATCACTTAGCATTGGTTTCACTAGTTTCCACTCACACAGTGCATCCATTTCAGTCACAGGATCAAACAATTGCTTTGAAAAAGCAGCAGAAATATTTTACAAGTTCAGTTTCCCTATAGGTGGGAAATTTACTTGATGTCGGTGCTGGTATATGTCCTGGTTCTAATAGTGAAAACGCAGAAAAGATTTCACGACATTCAAAATGTTTGTATATGTTTTCACACAGATTGTGTAAAATCTGTATTTTGAGTTCTGAAAATGTAGCCCTCTGTTCTTGACTGTCTTTAATTACATGACCAGACCATTCAAAGGTATAATTTGGTTCAGCTAGTACAGTGGATTCAAAGTCCTTTAAGTTTTTCTGTGATGCTATCTTTAATTCCTAATAATAATGTAGATGACAAGGCCATGCTAACATAGCCAAGGTCGATGTCTTGTTTTTGGAATGTGCGATTGCAAATTGCAAACACACCCATAACATCAGAGATAAAATGAAGAACAGCTAAAAATTCATATGTTCCAACTAACTTCAGAAGCCCACTTGCAACAGTATTACCACGTTGCTGCTTAACTTCCATCAATGCTGCCATGAGGGAGTCTAAGCTTTCCAATACAGACTGCACTGAGTCCTCAAGGCTTAACCATCAGGTTTCACACATTCATTCCTTGAATTTAATCTAAAACAAGAGTTTGCATTCTCTTTGCACTATAGCTGTAGTATTTATATATCAATCCTAACACTTCTTGAAATGTGTTTAGATAACATACATTATGACTAGCTTGACATACAGCCAAAGACAAACAGTGTGCAATGCAATGCACAGCAACAATGATTGGACACACAGCCTTCAATTTGGAAACACCACCTCCCAATCCACCTGTAATCAAGATTGGACTCAGCAGTTTTATTGTATGTATGTTCAGCTGCTCTACCACCTTCACGATTGCACACACACACAACAAATTCACAGATGGATTGCCACTTTTCAAGCATTTTGTGTATATCATTAGTGTTTTTTAATTTTAACAGTCAGTTGATTCATCTATCATTATTCCCATGTAATCAGATCCAGTTAAGTTATCAGTCAATACTTCTACTCCAACCCCAACCCTCGCTAGCGCCCTCTGCATGTCCAGTAAGCTGTAGTCATGGGTGTAAGATGTGTGGTTATCCACAGAAAGAATTTGCAACATTGAAAACCTTTCAAAATACAAAAAAAAAAAAAAAAAACACACACCTTGATAACAACTGTGCATGAAAACAGCCTTTAACAATTGCATACAAGTACTGAAATGTGAAAATATAAAACAATGAAACAACACTATTAAGACTTGTTAAGAGACCAACCAAATGTAGCCTAGCACAGGGAAAATTCAGTTAAACATAATTTATTGACACATTTCTACTTTGTGTTACTTTATTACAATAATAAATGATCTGTTTTTGAATAGGAGTTTTGGCAATTTATTAATAAAATTGTAAAGTTTATTTATAAAACAATTTAAAGATATTTACCAGTTTATTAACATAATGATATACCAAATTAGATTTGACAGAAAGACTACGGTATTTATTTGAATGATTCATGTTTACATTTATAAAGTTGCATATATTTTCTAAACATGACCTATCAGAGCCTAGTATACAATCTGTCGGATAAGACCCTTTCACAAAATACATCTTCTGTAGCCTTTTATGACTAAAATTGAGTTGTTGTTTTTTTCAGAATATTAAACTTAAATTGTATTATTCAGACTTTAAACTTCAAAGTGCATTCATACCACAAGCAATGAATCCTTCTGTGAATATATTTTGTCAGTTGGTTGAAAGGGATGTGGATGAATTATTCAAAAATCAGTGGCTCGAAAACCCTTGTGGTTACAAGACACATAATAATCTAATTAAGGATGAATATTTAGCATTAAAGAGTCTTACGATTTAAAAATAGGGAGAGTTTGTTAGGACCACAGTCTAAGAGAGAGAGGGTTTTTTCCGTTACTTTTATGTCCACATAGGCAAACTAAATCTATAGTATGCATACATTGGCATTAAATGTCAACTGATGCAAAATTGTCATCCATTTTCCAAAAATCCTACTCTGTATGAATCGAAAAGCACCCAATTTAAGGGATCAGTTAGTTCATGAAGACTGTTTTAATCCACCAGCTTTTCTTTTTGTACTGGGATGTTACTCTTTCTAATCTGTGCCGTATAACAACATAATGCTGAGAATTTTAAATATTATACATGGAAACCATGTGCTACAGTATAACACTTGCAAATGCAATATGCTGTGTAGGGGCAGCACTTCTTTCTAGAGATTGGATTGACTCTCAGGCACACAGCCTGTCTAATTTCCACTCTGCACCTGTCAGTGACAAATATTCAAACTGGCAGGAGGGGCTTTTCCACTTCTCTCCTCAGGCAGCTAATCTGGATCCCCTTCATTTAAAGTGTAGCCCATGTAGCTCATCCCTTGGGTTTCACTTTAGATTTAACCCTCTTGAACACAAGAATAATTGATAAATGCAGTGGATTTAGCTACCTGCTGCCCCTTACTGGTCACAAAGTCAAATACTGCATTTGTTCTTGGAAATCCAGCTTGAAATCATAAGGAATATATACACAGCCGTGTGGTAATATAACCTGACAATGTTAAATCCACATCCCAGAAACATACATATGTTGAATGTAGCTCACATGTTAAAATGTTAATAATGGGATGATACAAATATTATAAAAAGACCTTTAAGACAAGATACCCATATTACACTGCTTCAGCTTTAGCTTAATCAGGAACAAGTTATTACTGAAATGAGCTCCAGTAAATCTGCCAAGTTACAACATGCAATATTTTGAGATTTTAGGTGCCACTGGTTTTATTTATAAAAACAAAAATGCCTAAACTGTTAAAACATGTGTAACATTTTGTTTCCAAGAAATGTCAGCTAGCCATCATGATCTACAAGAGCAACATGAAAAAAATACAGCTTCAAAAATTTAAGTATACATTTCACAAGCAATACCTTATATTTGAACTCACACGTAATATACATTTTAGTGCTTTACATTTTTATAATCACTTTTTAAAAAACACTTTATATCATCTACATTTTACTAATATTTATTTTCTTAAATTTGTCACATTGTTTGTACTTTTGGAACTGGATTTCATTGCTATGCCTGAAATAAATTACATATTTAAAATACTAATGTAGGTGGTATAAATGATCCCTTTGAACAAGTAAGCACACATTTTAAAAATAGATACTACTTTTGCACCTTTTCTCCCTGGTCACCCCTCATGTGTAAAACAAGAGAGGCATTAGGGTCCTTTTACGTGCAGCTTTATTAAAATGCTTAAGTCTGGCAAGTGAACAAAAAGCAGTAGAAAAAGGATTTAATGGATTCAGGTGAGACTGAATGGTTATTAACAAAAAAACACTGATCAGCTCTAAACCTTCAGGGGTAGATGTACCAAGACGGGCCATTTGCAGCGCAAACATATCGCAATTTGCATTTCTGTTGCAATAATTTTCAAGTATACATTTTGTCGTATGTACCATCAGAAAATATGCTAATAAAGAGAGCCGCAATATACTAATTTAAATATTTGTTTGCGAGATCTCTAGCATTGCGAGAGTTGTGCAACATTTTTTTGAATAACTAAAGAAAGGCAGTTTAATCCCACCAGATTCTACAGCAGGGGCCCCACCTTCAACCCCAAATTAAAAATGTGTTTCTATCAAAAAAAAAATCATAGTCATACAGGAATCCCTCATTAAACCGGATATGTCTGTCCGACATAAGGTGGTGTCGGGTTTAAAAAAAAAATTCAATAAAATTGCACACACATACATTTCTAGTGTTCAATGTATATTAAAATGTATAAATCATTGCAATGACATGTTTTGGGTAGGCTACACATTACACTATGAAAAAAATATAAATCTGTACAGTACACCTATACAGTATACAGTACAGTAGTAAAAAGTAGTTAAACGAGGCAGTCTTCCCAGTGACAGTGAGTGGAAGCGACAGCAAGTGGGAGAAGTACAGGCGTGGAAAAGTACAGAGCAGTTTAGAAGCAGAAAGGAGAAATTGCATCTTGAATTGCTTTAATCAGAAAACAGAGGACATTGGGGAAACACAGCAGCAGCTCAAAGTCAAACAGCCGCGTGTGTTTTTCTGATAACAAATAAGCTGAAACTCGGAGCAGCTGATTCAAATTCAGCGCCGTTCTGAGACACGGGCGAGGGGAGGAGCCAACAACACAGCAGAACAACGCAGTTAAACGAGGCAGTCTTCCCAGCAACAGCGAGTGGGAGAAGTACAGGCGTGGAAAAGTACAGAGCAGTTTAGAAGCAGGTTGAAAGCAGGTTGACGGCTGCAGAAGAAACTAAACTTAAAAAAAAAAAAAACCTCAACATGGTCTTCAAGCCAGTAATCTGTGACACCTGCTTGATGTGGGAAATCCGAGAAAACCCAGCGGAGCTAAACCAAGTGTGCGTAAAGTGCCGCGCGATCCAGGATTTGCATAAACTAGTAAGTATGCTAGAAATGGAGCTGGAAGAAGTGAGACAGCAACAGGATCTTGAGGAACTGGCACACCCACAATTCATGGAAGTCTGCATCACCCCTAACAGACTGAAAGCCACCAGGGAGATAGAAGGTCAGAACAGCTGGGTTCAGGTAGGCAGAAGCAGGGAAAAAAAGAAACTTCGTCAAACACAACCACCAGAAATCAAAACAACCAACAGATTTGAGTCACTTCAGAATTTTGATGAGCAGAACCAACAACAAGAGAATGAAAGGAACAACATCCAGGACCCCATTGACAGTGGTGACCAGACAGCAAAAAGAAGGGAGGTCATGATTGTTGGGGACTCCATATTGAGAAACACAGCAAGTTCAATTCGCAGTTTGGACCCCCTTACTACAACAGTGTGCTGCCTTCCGGGAGCCTCGGTCAAGCACATCACTGAGAACGTGGACAGGCTCCTAGAACGAACAGGAGACGACCCGGTAGTAGTCGTCCACATCGGTACAAACAACATTGGAAGAGACAGACCAAAATCCCTGCAAAACAAATTCAGAGAGCTAGGAAGGAAATTAAAAGAGAAAACCAAAACTGTGGTATTTTCTGGTATACTACCGGCACCTTGCAAAGGACCATATGGACAGCTGGAAATAATTAATCAAAACGCATGGCTGAAGATGTGGTGCACACGGGAAGGCTTCACCTATCTTGATCATTGGACCACATTCTACAACGAGGACTATCTGTATAGACGGGATGGACTGCATTTAAATAACAAGGGAACCAGTCTACTTGGAGAAAAGATCCTCGAGCAGGTTCAGAAGCATTTAAACTAGAAAGGAAGGGGGGAGAAATCAACAAAAAAACAGAAGGGAGACCGCATCAAAACAAGAACAACAACTCAGGTAAGACAACCATTAAATGTATTTATCTAAATGCTAGAAGTATCAGAAACAAAATTCTAGAACTTGAAGCTACTGCACTAACAGGTAACTATGATGTGATAGGTGTTACAGAAACGTGGTTGTCTGAGAGTGATGGGGACGAATATAATATTTGTGGGTATACACTGTATAGGAAAGACAGGCAGGACAGAAGAGGAGGAGGGGTAGCGCTATACATAAGAAACAGTCTTGAAGCCCAGGTGTTAAACCTGGACAAAGAAAATAAAACCGAATCAATATGGGTCAGAATAATGGACAAAAATTCAAAGGGCATAATAATAGGAGCATGCTATAGACCACCAGATTCAGACGGTGAGCAAAATAATCTGTTATACAATGACATTAGAAATGCGTGTAGCAAAGGAGAAGCCATACTAATGGGGGATTTCAACTTCCCCCATATAAAATGGGAAAACCCGGTGGGTAGCGCGAAGGATGAAATAGAAATGGTGGAAATGACAAATGACTGCTTCCTAACACAATTTGTCAAGGCACCGACTAGAGGGGAGGCATGCCTTGATTTAGTCTTTTCAAATAACGAAGACAGAATAACTAAAACAGAGGTCAGAGAACCACTGGCAAACTCAGACCACAACATGGTCTCATTTGAAGTGTTTTTTAAATCCCCAAAAGTAATGACTAAAGCTAAGGTTTACAATTTTAGAAAAGCAAACTATGAAGGTATGAAACAGAGACTAACAGAAGTAGATTGGAGTAAAATAGAGAAAACACCCACAGAAGAAGGATGGTTGTTCTTCAAAAATGTAGTACTAGAGGCACAAAACAATTATATCCCTAAAGTAGACAAATCTAAATGTAAAACTAAATTGCCAAAATGGTTTAATAGATCAATTAAAAAAATATTCAGCGAAAAAAGGCACTTTACAGAGCATTAAAAAAGGACCAAAAAGAAAGTACGCAGAAAGAGTACAAAGAACTGCAACGCAAGTCAAAAAGGAAGTTAAAAAGGCCAAGAGAGAAATAGAAATGAACATTGCTAAGGGAGCTAAAACCAATTCCAACATGTTTTTCCAATATTACAACAGCAAGCAAACATTCAAAGAGGAGATTAAATGTTTAAGAGATACAAATGGCAAAATCGTAGATGAAGAAAAAAAAATAGCAAATATATTAAATGATTACTTTTCACAAGTTTTTACAAAGGAAGATACTGACAACATGCCCCACATGTCATCCAGTTCCTATCCAGTTTTAAATAACTTTAGCATAACTGAGGCAGAAGTGTTAAAGGGACTAGGAGCTCTTAAAATAAACAAATCCCCTGGGCCGGATGAGATCCTCCCAATAGTAAAACTATAAGAAGATCCAAAATGGAAAATTACCTATATGGTAACAGGGTCCTGGGAGACAGTCAACATGGTTTTAGGAAAGGGAGATCGTGTCTAACTAATTTGCCTGATTTTTTTGAGGATGCAACATCGATAATGGATAATTGCAAAGTATATGACATGGTTTATTTAGATTTCCAGAAAGTTTTTGACAAAGTTCCGCACAAAAGATTAATTCTCAAACTGAACGCAGTTGGGATTCAAGGAAACGCACGTACATGGATTAGGGAGTGGTTAACATGTAGGAAACAGAAAGTACTGATTAGAGGAAAAACCTCAGAATGGAGTGTGGTAACCAGCGGTGTACCACAGGGATCAGTATTAGGTCCTCTGCTATTCCTAATCTACATTAATGATTTAGATTCTGGTATAGTAAGCAAACGTGTTAAATTTGCAGACGACACAAAAGTAGGAGGAGTGGCAAACATTGTTGCAGCAGCAAAGGTCATTCAAAATGATCTAGACAAGATTCAGAACTGGGCAGACACATGGCAAATGACATTTAATAGAGAAAAGTGTAAGGTACTGCACGCAGGAAATAAAAATGTACATTATAAATATCATATGGGAGATACTGAAATTGGAGAAGGAATCTATGAAAAAGACCTAGGAGTTTTTGTCGACTCAGAAATGTCTTCATCTAGACAATGTGGGGAAGCTATAAAAAAGGCTAACAAGATGCTCAGATACATTGTGAAAAGTGTTGAATTTAAATCAAGGGAAGTAATGTTAAAACTGTACAATGCACTAGTAAGACCTCATCTTGAATATTGTGTGCAGTTCTGGTCACCTCGCTATAAAAAAGATATTGCTGCTCTAGAAAGAGTGCAAAGAAGAGCGACCAGAATTATTCCGGGCTTAAAAGGCATGTCATATGCAGACAGGCTAAAAGAATTGAATCTGTTCAGTCTTGAACAAAGAAGACTACGCGGCGACCTAATTCAAGCATTCAAAATTCTAAAAGGTATTGACAGTGTCGACCCAAGGGACTTTTTCAGCCTGAAAAAAGAAACAAGGACCAGGGGTCACAAATGGAGTTTAGACAAAGGGGCATTCAGAACAGAAAACAGGAGGCACTTTTTTACACAGAGAATTGTGAGGGTCTGGAATCAACTCCCCAGTAATGTTGTTGAAGCTGACACCCTGGGATCCTTCAAGAAGCTGCTTGATGAGATTCTGGGATCAATAAGCTACTAACAACCAAATGAGCAAGATGGGCCGAATGGCCTCCTCTCGTTTGTAAACTTTCTTATGTTCTTATGTAAAATCAAATGAATACCTAGCACACTTTCTTTACGGTAACACAAAATAAATTATTATTATTATTATTATTATTATTATAAATTGTGCACAATTACACACCACCTGCACATTGATAGAATAGGTGTGTTTCCTATTCCTATACAGATGCTCAGAACAAACTGGAGGGGTTAGTGCCACATGTGTGCAGTCTGTTACTCCCAACACGTTGGGCAAACCAGAAATGTCATAGAAATTAGTTTTCAATGCTTGTAAGTACATACTGCTTTTAAGGAAATACAGGTATTTGTACTCTCTCCATCCACATGTTACAAATTTATACAGGAACGCCCATAATTGCATATTCATCTAAGGCTGAACTGCAAAGCACAACTGCTGCTGCAATGCTTTCCCTAAGTCGCTAACAACATTGCGCATGTTTACTACATTTCACCGTAGCCACATCAACTGCCACCTTAACTTTTACTGTTACGCAGTCACATCATACAGGTAGTCAGGCCTATATATCTTTTTCATTGAAAACAATAACTCTTAATTAAACTTTGATTACATTTATCCTGTTGCTTCTCCTGTAAATATAGAGTAAATGTATTCCTTTAACACGTTGACAATTGCATCAATAAACACATGAAAGGAAATCTCCATATTAACAATCCATGCATAAGTCTCAAAGCATTAATTTGGCAGGAAGTTCTCTGAACCTACGACTGCAGCCTCTGAGAATCTGGGTTTCATTGATAACTGGGATAGTTTCTGGGAAAGACCTGGGTTCTTTAGGAAAGATGATCTGCACCAAAATAAGACAGGTTCAACTAGATTGGCAGAAAATATACAGAATTATTATAAAAATATATCACCAGGAAAAATGATTCACAAACTTTAGCCATATAATCAAACTCAACAACTGGAGTATTGTATTAAGGTAGTGTCAGTCTCCTGTAGTCAATTTCCAGCTTGTTCCCAGGGCTCATACTCTAAGAAATTAATTAGAAATTAACTTTAGCCTGTGCCAGTTTAAGTAGCTCTGCACTGACCACTGGCAGTCGTAAGGAATTTTGTAACAGTTTTTGTGTTAGAACAGATTATTATTTTATAATATGTTATTTTCTGTTACAAATTGAACAAAGAAGGTGGGAGTGGTATTTTGGGTTTTTGAGTTCAGGAATGTAAGGAGATAAGGGTTCTCTGTTCTGTTCTACTTGGTTGCATGGGGGGATATGGGAGAATCGCAGAGATAACAGATGCATAGTAATGTGAGGGGTCTTTCTAAAGAAATGTTTGTGAGGCTTGGAAACTTGCCAAGTACACAGGTATAGTGAGGAGGGGTTTTAATGACATCATTAAAAGGGTGTGTTTTGGAATATACAAAACTGAAGTGAATACATTGTCCAGGGCTCAGTTCTATCAATCTCACTGCAGCCCAGTGACGCGACTCTGTTCAATACAATTGTCTATTCTACGCTATACCAATAAACATATATAGTTGACAAAACTAACATTGTTTATCAGTTTCATTATTTCTTACACAGTACTACATACAAGACAGCTGGGTAATACATCTCTTAATCAAATTTAGATATTTTAACTTTAGTTGAGACTTAGCTGAAACAGGATGAAAATGTACCACTAGTAGAGGCTTGTCCCACAGGTTTCTCTTTCTATCAGAGGGCATGCGTGCTGCAGGGTGAGGTGGTGGTATTGCTACCAGGTTATTCATCATTTGAAATTCTACATTTTGTGGTTTATGGTTGCAGGTTGCATTTATTTATCGGCCTTCTGGACCCCTGTTTTATTTTTTGTTTGTTTGTTTTTTTTAGTAATCGGCAATTATTTTGTCCCAATTTGGCATAATCAATTATTTTTAGGCTCAGCTCACCACTACCACCCCTGCACTGACTCTGGAGCAGCAAAGACATCCTCTGAAGCGTGTGCCATCAGCCAACTGTTTTTTTTTCACACTGCAGACTCACCGTGCAGCCACCTCAGAGCTACAGCGCCGGAGGACAACGCAGCTCTTGGCAGCTTACAAGCTGGCCCGCAGGCGCCCAGCCAAACTACAGGGATAGCTGGTGCACGATGAACCGAGGAAACCCAGGCCGACCTAAGCCCCCCTAACCGCCCGGGCGGTGCCTCCTGGAATAGCCTGGACTCCAACCGGTGACCTCCAGGCTAAAGGGCCTATCCTGTACTCCACTTGGAGTACCTTTAACAAATGTGCCACTCGGTAGCCCCTAGACCCCTGTTTTTATCAGAGTTTGGTGAACTTTTAGCGACACTTACTGTCAAGCATGATAGGATTGTGGTGCTGGTGATTTTAATGTACAAGTAGATTATATTGCTTGAATCAGTTGGTTTTGCTCAACATGTTACCATACACTTGATATGTTATTGGAAGCATTGTGCTAACAGGGATTATAATATCTACATCATGGTCATAATAATATAAATTATGTTTTCTAGCCAAAAAAAGACTACATTGTATGTTGCTTTTAGGTTCCATTTTGGTTTTATGGAATTGTCACCATTTACTTCTCCCATTAATAGTTTTTTTTCTTTTGTCAGACAGAAGAGTTAACTTCAGTTACTGTTTAAAACTTGTCACACAATCTAAAACGACACCATTTGGTGTACATCTGCTGGTTCTTCGGTGGATTTTCACAAATGTAGTTGACGCAGGATTTTGAAAAAAAAAAGATCTTAAGTGGCAAGTGGCCTGTAAGCCACGGTGCACTGCAGTATCAGAAGAAACAACAACTACTGTCATATGGACTGGCATTTACAACTCTGTTTCCCAGTTTATACCACCAAAGAAAAAAGTGTAAAAAGAGAATAAAAAAAGAAATAAAAAATCTGTCCCAGTCTAATAAAAGCATTATGCTTTGTTTCACTGTCACTAAGTCAAATATTTTTTATTTTTGAAAATAAAACTGTACTGTCATGTCACAAATCTCTAAGTAATAGAGTGATACCCCGTTATAACGTGACCCATTACAATGTGGAACCGGTTATAACACTGTAAGCTTATGGCTCCCATTTCCCCTATAACGCAATTTGACAAATGTTGGCTTTTACTGTTGTTGTACATTATTGCATTTAAACCCATTTAAGTTGAAACTGGGACATACAGTACTTATACAGCTCCTGTGCTTGCACTGTATTTTTTTTCTAAAAGTAAAAATTCTTGAAAATGTAGAATGCAGAGGTGAACTGAGGCCCATTACACCGTGTAACATTTTTTTTTTTTTTTTTTTTTTTTTTTTTGGTTCCTGGGTAGTAAGTGTTAGTTCCTAATTGCTTATGCCTCAAAAGTATAGAAAATGGCTATTATTCCCCACAAACTTTGCTTTTGTGACCAGGACAGTGATATTTCAAAATATCACTATTTCCAATGGGAAAACGGGCAAATGTGTGTCTTTCCGTTCACATAAAGTCAGAAAAAAACAACATATGAATCCAAATTAACATGTATTTATACTAAAGTAATACAAAAATGACTACAAAAGACTTAGAAGTGAGTAGTTTTTCGAGATTTACGATTATACTGTAAATACAGTATAATCGTAAATCTCGAAAAACTACTCACTTCATTTTTGTATTACCAACCAAACCACAGCTCCTTTGCTTCCAAATACTGTTGAAGCCTCTCTTCATACTTGCTAAAGGTTTCCGTTGCCTCATTGTAACAGAAACTGGTCTCACTGCTGAGCAGAGCCATTTTTCATTCGCTTTTCTTTTATACGCAGTGGCTCACTACTTTTTTCAGATGATAACATCATGCTTGACAGATGTTTGATGGTGAAATGTATAAATGTGTTATTGTATGATAAAGCATTGTACCAAACATGTGGACAGACTGACAGAGACATGGCTCCTCCATATACCCCTAAATTCTGATATTCACAAAAGTACATACAGATGTATGGACTTACGAACGTGCCCAGCAATTTACATATTATGGAAAAATGTAAATGTAATTTTTAATGTCATTGTACAGTTATTTAAACATTATTTAATGCTTAATATCTGAATGCACTTGTACAGTACATAACAGTGACAAGGGAGGGTGGATAAGGACACCAGGGAAACAGCTAAAGTTAAGAGTCAGTCAGTGAATGAGTTTATGGTTAAAAAAAAAAACAAAAGTAAGGACGTTAAGCAAGCTGTAGGAATTCATGGCATGAAACAGAAATGTGGTGTACAGCCTCAGGGTGCCTGCAAAGCAAATACAAGGAGTTATGTCACTGACACCCACTTCCTTAGAGATTGTTGTAGCGTTTCAGGCATTCTAAATTGGGTGAAAAATACAGTAGCTTGGTGTCTTAAAATAATTCTGCAGGATTTTCCCGCACTGAAAGTTACAGATATGTGGGAGCAACTTGGAAAATGCAGGATTCCCACAATCCCATGCTGAAATTCAAACCGTATTGGATTACTGCACCTACTCAACACCTGCGCACTAATTACCATTTTACCACAGCATATTAAATACATTTAAGTCCACAGAAGCGCCAGTGACATTATTTAAAAGTCCCAACTCACTTTCAACAGTAGCGAAAGTGCAACACCAGAAAGTTAGAACAGTGTAGTGCACAAACCTTGAGTGCCTCACAAAGCTGCTTGTTCCCATGGCAACTCACCACTGGGGAGTCCCTTTCTGAAGGTGTAGCTATGGTAACCACAGCTTTATGAGGCACTTACTGGATTTGGAGCAGTCAGAATTTGTGCGATTTTAATTTGTTCAATAATGGCTTTAGTTGAATCTGATAATGTATGCCTGAGGAAAATACCTTTTACAGTAAGATCCCAAGAAGAGAGACGTTCAATTGATAAGGAGGGGAGAATAACATTAGCACTGGAGATTTTGAAGAAATACAGTAAACGAATGCAGCAAGTTCATAAAATGGAAGGTAGCATTGTGAACAAACTATTGTTGGAAATGTTTCATTCTTTCAACTATTAAAACTTTTAATGGAGTAAAACTGTCAATTTCTTGCCGCAACATGACAAGCCGACTTGTTCGTTTTTAATGAGCTGGTGTCACATAATGACTTGGAGAACTGAATACTACGTGGTTTTAAGGTTCTGATTTGCCAATTGATTATAAAAACTTGCATCGGCAATTCTGTAAATTGTGTGTTGTTTACAGTGCTAATGTTTTTTAATTGATGGGGTATATTTTACACAGCGACTGCAGTCGATTATTTGAATGCATTAAAATGTTCTCAGCGGAGGCATATATGCAATCAGCTGAGCAAAGTAAACTTTTAGTACATTAGCCATTGAGTGGAGGTGGTAATAACTATTTTGTGATTTGTGCCTCACCTGTCAAAAAAGTCACGAGTCGCCACTGAAATGCAATTAACAATAACAAACACATAAAAGGGTTTAATAAACAGTCAGGTAACACACACAAAGCTAACAGCTTCTGCATGTCTCAGGCGCAGGTTCTCCCTCAGCGCCAAACCCCTCTCCCTGCCAGGCTTACATTTTGTTCCGTCGTGCAAGCTCCCCCAATCACAGGCATGCATTCCCATTACACCACAAATTGCAAGATGAGGGATAGCTGACGAGTTTTATTCGAACTTCAGCCTAATCCTTTAACCTGTAGGGGATGTGGGTCCTGAAATGTAAGTATTTCTTAAGAACCTTAGGAACCAGTCTTCCAAATTCTGTGGAAAACGTTTGGTTTCAAGTCCCACCAGTGGTCATTAAACCTCCTTAAAATTTGAATTTTTGCTATTTGTACCAAGTTTAGGCCACAATAACTTGCATGGGGAGACTTCAAAAAATAACCCAGATATGTTTGGATAGATGTTAATGAGATCTACAAGATTTGTGCAGCTGCATTTGTCATGCATTCAAGCACTGCTTATGGCCACTTTAGTGAGGATAAAGTACCACATAGTTCTATCCAAACTGCCTATTTCTTCAACTTTGCATTCTCTGAGGATTGATCTAGAGGAAAAAGTAACAGTATGTGCTTCCACTGGCACTAGCTTGGAGCTGAAGGGTTATGAACTTGATTATGGGACTTGGGACTTCGTTGTTATGATGAAACATTTGAAACTACCAAAAGCTTACTTAGTTGGATTTTAAAAAAAATTGTGAAAAAGCCATTTGCTGCATTCTCATGCTAGCCAGTCAGTCAATTTCAGGCACAACTGAAAGTCTTTGGTTTAGGGGGTCTTTAATAAGAGAGACAGGTGTATTTAAAAGGTGCTGTAAACAGGGAAGTTTTCTTTTTTTTTTTTATATAAAGAAAACAAAAATAGTTTTTAAAACCCAACTAAGTAAGGTTTTGGTAGCTTCAAATACATAACAAAGAATTCCGAAGTTCCATGCAAGTTAATAACCCTCAGCTCCAAGCTAGTGCCAGTGGAAGCACATACTGTTACTTTTTCCTCTAGTTCAAGTCTTAGAGAATGCAAGTTGAAGAAATAGCCAGTTTGGATAGAACTATGTGGTACTTTAGCCTCACCAAAGTAGCCATAAGCAATGCTTGAATGCAAAAATTTACCAAAAATCCAAAATCCCCAATACCATAACATTTAGCATGATGCATCAACATCTATCCAAAAACATAATTGGGTGATTTTTTGGAGTCTGCCCATGCAAAAATTCTAATTTCAAGGGGGTTTAATGACCAGTGGTGGGACTTGAAACCAAAAGTTTTCCACAGAACTTGGACAACTGGTTCCTAAGGTTCTTAAGCAATACTTACATTTTAGGACCCACATCCCCTACAGGGTAAAGGGTTAGAATGAAGTTTGAATAAAACTTGTCAGTTAACTCTCGTCTGCTGAGGCTGGCAGACCGGCAGGACCACATTCCCGTTTGCCAAGACCCACCAATGGACTAGTTATTTCCTGCCCCAGTTAACTGGGGAGGTGCAAGCCGCGGCGAAGACTCTGTCTCGTGAACGAATGATGGACTACCAAACGCTGAAAGCAACCATCCAGAATCACGTGGGGGTCACACCAGAGGGATACCAGCGAAAGTTTCAGGAGGAGCGCTTCTCGCCGGAGGAGCACCCCAGAACCATCGCCCATCGTCTGAATGAGTATGCCCTGGGGTGGCTGAATCCGGACGCAATCACCAAAGCCAGGCTGTTGGAAATTATAGTGATCGAACGATTTCTGGAGTGCTTGGCTCCGGGACCGTGACTACGGCGGCAGGCACCTCCCACTCTGGACCGGACGGTCACACTGGCAGAGCAGTACCACGCAGCGGAACCCTCCATTGGCCTCGGATAGGGCGAAGGGACTGGGAGGAAGGGGTAGACAAGTTGTTGGACATGGAGTGGCGGTGGAAGCTCCCGGCCCGGGAACCGGGGCAGGGTGGGGTCCCCCACGGGCTGCTACTGTGTCGGACCGGGATCTTGCACAGCCACCTTGCTGTCAAGCCTCTTTAAAGGCTCCTGTGTTTCCACCTCTTGCTGAGGCTCCAGGGCGAGAAACTAGTCCACTGAGGACATGCAGCGAGGTGGGCCACATCGCTCGGGATTGCCCCGTGATGGAGTGTGACCTCAGCCGATCAGGTAAGGGTGTTCAATTACCTCAGTCACTTTATCAGATGGGTTTTGTTATTCCTGTGACATCTGATGGTACAACAGCCCAGGCTCTCCTGGATTCAGGTTGTGGTCAGTCCCTAATACAGGAGAGCCTAATCTCACCGGGACATAAACAAATATTGGGATGGGTGCATATTATATGTATTCCTGAGGATGTACGTTCTTATCCCAAGATTAGTGTAAATATAACCATTGGCCAGCAGGTAAGGCAAGTACCAGCACTTCTGGGACAGGACTGTGGGCAGTTCAAGGATTGGTTGGCTGCCCTGACAGCCCCGTCTTCCCTACTGGCTAAGAAGGAGGAAGTAATTGGAGAGATATTCCCCTTCCATGATCCGACTTGGTTTTGCCATAGATTTAGACCTTGGAAAACTAAACAGGAACCCCCGGCCGCTAAGAATGAGGGCTGGCAATGGAAGGAGTCCGAGAGGTTTCAAGTGGGGAAGACCAGATCCTGAGCTGGAAGCCACGGGAGACTATTTTTTAGCTCTTTCCCGTGAGTTCTGGCTCGAGCAAGGGTGTGAAGATGTGCTGGGCAGGCTCTTTGACCAAGCAGCTGTGGTTAATGGTTGTGTGGTTGAGCCCTGACGCACCTCCACCTACCCTCACTTTGAAATTGATCGAGACCTTCTGTACCATGTTGAAAAATTACCCCAGACAGGGGAAGTGCGTCACCAGTTGCTCACTCCTCAGCCCTTTAAGGAGGATTTGTTGCAGCTTGCTAACACTATTCCGGTCTGGTCATTTGGGAAGGAACAAAACCAAAGTGAGGCTTGTGAGACAGTTCTATTGGCTGGGGCTGGATGGTGATGTCAGACATTTTTGTGAGCATTGTGAGTAGTGTCAGAAAGCTAGCCCTAGAGCTGTCCCACGAGCTCCCTTGGTGCCTTTGCCACTAGTGGAAGCTCCATTTGAGCGTATAGGGATGGACATAGTTGGGCCACTAGAAAGGAGTGTGGCAGGATACAGCCACCTACTGGTCATTTTGGATTATGCTACGTGTTATCCATAGGCTATTCCCCTCCGATCTATGTCTGCTAAATCTGCTGCCAACGAGCTTGTGAAGGTTTTCTTCCAGGTGGGGATCCCCAAGGAAATACTGACCGACCAAGGCACCAACTTTATGTCCCGGCTAATTAGTGGAACATGTAAGCTTTTGGGAATTAAGACCATTAGGACCTCGGTGTTTCATTCACAGACCGATGGTCTTGTGGAACGTTTTAATAAGGCTCTTAAGAGCATGTTGCGCAGATTTATTAGTAGTGATGTGCGCTACTGGGACCAGCTGATTCCTCTCCTTCTCTTTACAATCAGAGAGGTACCCCAGGCTTCTACAAGGTTTTCACCATTCAAGCTGTTGTATGGGTGGAAACCCCAGGGTGTACTTGATCTGGTCAGAGAGATGTGGGTGGAGCAGCAGGACAATTTGACCAATACTGTCCGGTATGTGTCACAAATGACTTAAGTCTGTAGGAAAATGGCTGCACAACAATTTGCAGCAGGCTCAGCACAGACAGGAGACACAGTACAACTGAGGAGCCCGGTTGTGCAAACTTCAGCCGAGGGAATAAAGTAAAGTACTTCTATTATTACCTAGTTCTGAGTCGAAACTCCTGGCTAAATGGCAAGGGCCCTTTGAGGTTACACGCCGGATTGGGAGGGTGGACTATGAGATCTGCCAGCCACAATGACAGAGAGAGAAACACATTTATCATATAAACTTATTGAAGTCCTGGTTACAACCGGAGGCGTTGTTAGCGGCACAAGCAGATGATGTCCCAGACCTGGGACCTGATCTTTCTGTGTTGGGGAGAAAAGGGTCGATACAGATTGGGGAGAATCTGACACCAACACAGAGATGTCAGGCTCAGGCTCTGGTGACGGAATTTTTCTGATGTGTTTTCTCCTGTTCCGGGGCAGACTCAAGTAACCCATCATCAAATTGAAGTTGAGCCAGGGGCACCAGTTCGCCAGAGGCCATGAACCTGACATAAAAGACTGGTAATAAAGATAGAAATTGATTAAATGCTTAGACTGGGGGTAATAGAAGAGTCCCAAAATGACTGGAACAGTCCTGTTGTTTTATTAGATAAGCCAGATGGGCCAACTCTGTTTTGCATTGACTTCAGGCAAATAAATGAGAAATCGAAGTCTGAAGCTTATCCTATGCCCTGGGTAGATGAGTTGCTGGAGTATCTAGGCATGGATCATTTTATGACAACACTGGATTTAACAAAGGGGTACTGGCAGATACCCCTCACCCCAGAATCCAGAGAAAGGGCAGCACTTGACTCCCTTCGGGTTATACCAATTTAGGACCATGCCCTTTGGGTTGCAGAGAGCGCCAGCCACTTTTCAGCGGATGATGGAGTGCATCTTGCGGCCCCATCAGCAGTAAGTCGCTGCTTACATAGGTGATGTGGTTATCCACAGTGAGTGCTGGCCAAGTCATCTGTGCAAGGTAGCAGTGGTACTGCAATTCTTGCAGGAGGCTGGGCTCACTGCTAACCAAAGAAATGTGCCATTGGGAAGAGTGAGTCGGAGTATTTGGGGTATCGAGTAGGGAGTGGCCAGATCAGACCACTGGTTGCTCAGGTGAAAGCCTTGGCTGACTGGCTGGTCACGACCTTAACAGACCTCAACCAGAAGGCTGCCTCAAATACGGTTCAGTGGCCGGAGTCAGGCTGTGTAGCAAGTCAGTGCTGTGTAGTCTGTATTTCAGTAAGAGGTTTACTCTGCAAACGGATGAGTCAGAGACAGGTGTCGGGGCAGTGTTGTCTCAGGAGGTCCGGGGAAGTGAGCATCCGGTCCTGTAATTCAGCAGGAAGCTCCTTTCCCGTGAGAAAAATTATAGTACCATCGAGGAGTGTCTTGCCGTAAAATGGGAAGTTAAGTCACTATGGTACTACCTCCTGGGGTGACACTTCACCCTAGTTACAAATCATGCTCCCTTAGCATGGCTTCACCGAATGAAGGATAGCAATGACAGAATCACACGGTGGTACTTGGCCCTGTAGCCCTATGCCTTCAGGGCTGTCCACCGAGCAGGAAAGCTGCATCAAAACGCAGATTTTTTCTCTTGGGAAGGCATGGGGGTGTAGGATTTTCAAATAAACCGGTGGTGCCTTTCTGTGAGGGAGGGAGGGAGGATATGTAACAGAATGAGATCTGTGCTGACTCTTCTGGTGTATTCAAAGTGCTGCTCCTAGTATTTTTTTTTCTGAAAAGCCCTATTCATTACGAGTAGAACAAGGTGCTCCACACGATGGTAGTATCTAAATTGCACCCAGGGTGATTTTTATGGTCAAGGTCCCTGTAACAAGGGGAGATCTGTGCTGACTTCTGGTGTGTTCATAGTGCTGCAGGAAGAGGGCAGCAGCCATTCAATATCTGTCTGTTGGTCATGGCAGTGACACGAAGAGGTGGGAGAGAGGGTGTGTGGGCTTTCCCTCTCTCTGAGTGGCTGAGAGGTTGGTCTTGGGGGAGATTGCTAGCCTAATAAAATAACAGATCTGTCTATTAATTCCCTCAGATCTGCCCTTTTAAGACGTGCTGAGTGTGCGGAAGCCAGGAATGGCCGGGAGAAAAACCGGGAAAGAAATCCAAAAGGCAAAAAAGTAAAAGTAGTGGTAGCGGAGAAACCTTGGGCAGACCCCATAAGTAATTTTGCAGCAGGCTGAGGGAGTGGTAGTTTTGAAGCTTATATACCAATTTTAAATAAACTTAATTGCCTTGCTTGAATTAAACTTCCCTGCTAGTATTTCTTTTAAACAGTTGCACATTTACTATAAAAAAAATACCTACGTATTTCTAAAATTATATGCTTAAAAAGAGGGGGGTGGGGGGTCGGGGGAGGGCGCTGCGTATAAGCAGATGAAATATATATGGCTGATTTCAGAGACACGGATTTGCACTTATTTTAGGTAAAGCAAACCACAGTTAGTAATAATCTGGATCTGTGAAACCAGCCGGTAGACTTTTCTTTCATAATCTTTTAAAATTTGAAACACAATAACAAAAAACACAAACATTATTTGAGGCTCTGTTTTTTTTATTATTATTATTTTGTACTAACCCCTGTGTACTTGTATGATTGGGGACCATGAACCTTTTAAATGTATTGCATCAATAAATGTTAACAAATTAACGTAGTTATATATAATATATTATATATATATATAATATATATATATATATATATATATATATATATATATATATATATATATATATATATAGTGATAAACCTCAGGGCATGGTCCTGAATGGGAGATATGTGAGGGCAGAGATTTTGTTAGGACTTTGTCCTTACACAAAATGGAGGTCCCAATAGGACTATAGTTCACAAAATGGTTGCCCACCACAAACTACACTACCCAGGATCCTTACCAGGTAATTAAGGTATGTCAGCACACCTGCAGGTGATCAAGGGGTAATGAACAGCCCTATAAAAGGAGCAAACTGACAGCACCACAATGAGAGGGGAGTAGAAAGAGTTTTGTGCTGTGGTTTGAAAGGTTTGGTTGTATTTCTGTTGATTTATGGATTGCATTATTGTGTATGACCCTGGACTGTTTGGATAACCCTGCTGGCTGTTTTGACCCTATTTTGGATGACTACCTGATTGTTTGTGAACTCTGGTTTAACTTTACGACTCTGATTATTGGACTTCCCTGGAAAATAAACACGCAGGTAACATCCTGTTTAAAATAAAACTTACACTCGTTGTGTCTACTGTGTTGTCCCTGCTCATACGTGTGAACAAAGTCCACAAAGAAGGACCAACTTTGTCAATATATATATATATATATATATATATATATATATATATATATATATATACACACACACACACACACACACACACACACACAGACGTGCTCAAATTTGTTGGTACCCTTACAGCTCATTGAAATAATGCTTCAATCCTCCTGAAAAGTGATGAAATTAAAACCTATTTTATCATGTATACTTGCATGCCTTTGGTAAGTCATAGAATAAAGCAAAGAAGCTGTGAAAATAGATGAATTATTGCTTATTCTACAAAGATATTCTAAAATGGCCTGGACACATTTGTTGGTACCCCTTAGAAAAGATCATAAATAATTGGATTATACTGAGATTTCAAACTAATTTGTTTCTTTAATTAGTATCACACATATCTCCAATCTTGTAATCAGTCATTCAGCCTATTAAATGGAGAAAAGTGGTCACTGTGCTGTTTGGTATCATTAGTGAACCACACTGAACATGGACCAGAGAAAGCAAAGGACAGAGTTGTCTGAGGAGATCAAAAAGAAAATAATACACATGCATGGTAAAGGTAAAGGCTACAAGATCATCTCCAAGCAGCTTAATGTTCCTGTGACAACAGTTGCAAATATTATTAAGAAGTTTAAGGTCTATGGAACTGTAGGCAACCTCCCTGGGCGAGGCCGCAAGAGGAAAATCGACCCCAGATTGAGCAGGAGGATAGTGTGAATGGTAAAAAAAGTACCAAGGATAATTGCCAAAGAGATACAAGCTGAACTCCAAGGTGAAGGTACGTCAGTTTCTGATCGCACTATCCGTCTCTTTTTGAGCAAAAGTGGGCTCCATGGAAGAAGACCCAGGAGGACTCCACTTTTGAAAGAAAAACATAAAAAAGGCAGACTGGAATTTGCTAAAATGCATATTGACAAGCCACAATCCTTCTGGGAGAACGTCCTTTGGACAGATGAGTCAAAACTGGAGCTTTTTGGCAAGTCACATCAGCTCTATGTTCACATACGAAAAAATGAAGCTTTCAAAGAAAAGAACACCATACCTACAGTGAAACATGGAGGAGGTTATGTTTTGGGACTGATTTGCTGAGCCTGGCACAGGGTGCCTTGAATCTGTGCAGGGCACAATGAAATCTCAAGACTATCAAGGCATTCTGGAGCGAAACATACTGCCCAGTGTCAGAAAGCGCTGTCTCAGTTGCAGGTCATGGGTCCTCCAATAGGATAATGACCCAAAACACACAGCTAAAAGCACCCAATAATGGATAAGAACAAAACATTGGACTATTCTGAAATGGCCTTCTATGAGTCCTGATCTGAATCCTATCGAACATCTATGGAAAGAGCTGAAACGTGCAGTCTGGAGAAGGCACCCATCAAACCTGAGACAGCTGGAGCAGTTTGCTCAGGAAGAGTGGGCCAAACTACCTGTTAACAGGTGCAGAAGTCTCATTGAGAGCTACAGAAAACATTTGATTGCAGTAATTGCCTCTAAAGGTTGTGCAACAAAATATTAGGTTAGTGGTCCCATCATTTTTGTCCATGCCATTTTCATTTGTTTTATTATTTACAATATTATGTTGACTAAAAAATCAAAAGCAAAGTCTGATTTCTATTAAATATGGAATAAACAATGGTGGATGCCAATTACTTTTGTCAGTTTCAAGTTATTTCAGAGAAAATTGTGCATTCTTTGTTTTTTGTGGAGGGGTACCAACAAATTTGAGCACATCTGTATATATAAAGATAAAAAAGATCCCTGTCAGTTACTAGGGCTTTAAAGTGAATTAATGTAACCTCTGATCTGGAAGGAAAGTTTTATCAGTAAGGGTAGCAATGATTTAATAAAATAATATGGCAGAGGCCTTATTTTGTATGACTAACTAGCTATCAATCAAGACAATCAATATATCAACCTAGTAAACTAATCTATCAAAACTATGTATCCCTGCGTTGTAATGTTACAGCAGCTACTGAGTATTTAAAAATGGGAGGCAGCATATTGCTGCTCCTTCCAGTTAAAGAATTTATTCCAATTAAAACTTAAAAATGATGGGCTGCATTTTTAGTTCAATTTCTGTGTACAAATGAAGCAGAGGTCTTGTAAAAGTCAAGGCAGCATGGGCTGGTTTATCCAATCTAAATTTTTGCATCTGAAAACTAGTACTGATGAAAAATGTCAACCTGCAATAAGTTAATGTTATGTTTTCAAATAAGTCATGTAGTGCTACAGTACAACGTTTATAAACATTCCAATACAAAAAAATAAACAAACTAGCTGATATCAATGAATAGCTCGTAAGTACACATGCTGTCTGGCCATTAATGTGTAAGAAGAGTTTATAAAGTTTATAATATTTAGGGCTGCTTCAACCATCACTTAAAACACCACTGCCTTAAACAGACACCTGCTGGAAGAGGCTGTAGTGGAGCAGCTGCTACTGCAGTTCCACCAGACACTGCCTGTCAGAGCGCATTTGCCTCAAGATTAGTGGCATGAGCTGGATTAGTCTTCAATCTATGCAAGCTATGGGTTCATATCTACTGCAGCCGAGGTCCCAGGTGATTTTTCGACAGCCTCCAGTGCATATTGAACCAGCTCAAACAGCCTGGTAGCGTGATCCTAACATATATTTTAAGTTGTCATTATTCTTATTCACCTCAAAATTGTTTTTTTGCAAAGCCATTTTTTTTTTTTTTTTGCTGAAGCAGTGTTTATGAAATAGATTACAAGGCAATGTGCTTATTCAAATACTTTCACAAGTCCTTCATAAGCTTTAGTATATGCGTTATTCCTCAAAACATTGCACAACTAGTATTTTTATTTGCTACTATTAAAGACTCTGGTTCTGTCCACTTTTTTTATTTTAATGATTTTTAGTGCCACATTTCACATAAACACATACACATTAATATGAGGCTACTGGTAATCACTATAAATGATTCACATTGCTGTACAAGTCCTGTTTTTCTCTGTATTTATATTTCTAGTCAGACACGCAAAGCAAACCTTGACAAACGCTGACATCGCAGTGGTGAAGTTACCAGGTTCTATTCTGAGTAGCTCCTCGTTAAACCCATACAAACTAGTGAAACTGGTGAAATACTATCCCTAATAAGATTGTGTTTTTAATGTGCTCTACTGAGGTTTAGGGGCATAGTTCAGTATCACTTTCTATTGGTGCAGTGTTGTCTGAATGGGTGTTTCACTACGGATGGATTGTCTGTTTAATGTGTTTTTCATCACAGCACAGCTTTTAATCAGCCTTTTAAATGCACAGATTGCTTTAATTTATTAAACATGGTGAGCATGCATGATGGCTCCCATCAGCTGTGCTGAATTGATGGAGGTGAAAAATCACTTTTGCTTGGAGCATGCATAATGTGTAAAATCCAAAATCACATTTTGATAGAGCAATATAGTTCTACCTTATTATTTGAACTGCATAATGATAGATGTTCAAAATTTTCTTTAAAAACTGCTATGCGTGATGTAAGTCCATTCAAATACATGAAATCGGTAGACAGTAACATTATCCAAGGGAGTTAAGAATATAAGAACATAAGAAAGTTTACAAACAAGAGGAAGCCATTTGGCCCATCTTGCTCGTTTGGTTGTTAGTAGCTTATTGATCCCAGAATCTCATCAGGCAGCTTGAAGGATCCCAGGGTGTCAGCTTCAACAACACAACTGGAGAGTTGGTTCCAAACTCCCACAATTCTCTGTATAAAAAGTGCCTCCTGTTTTCTGTTCTGAATACCCGTTTATATATTCTACATTTGTGACCCCTGGTCCTTGTTTCTTTTTTCAGGTCGAAAAAGTCCCTTGTGTCGAAATTTTCAATGAATGCTTGAATCAGATCGCCACATAGTCATCTTTGTGCAAGACTGAATTAATTCAGTTTTTTTAGCCTGTCTGCAAATGACATGTCTTTTTAACCCAGGATAATTCTAGTCGCTCTTCTTTGCACTCTTTCGCAGCAATATTTTTTTTGCAGCGAAGTGACCAGAACTGAACACAATATTCTAGATGAGGTCTTTCTAATTAAAGCATTGTACAGTTTTAACATTACTTCCCTCGATTTATATTCAACATTTCACTATACAGCTCTGGAAAAAATTAAGAGACCACTGCAAATTTTTCTTAAATCATCATCTCTACATGTATGCAAGCCATTCCATTCCAATGTCTGTTGAATTCCAATACAGGCACACTTCATTCTACTGAATGAGGTACTGATTAGGGTATCACCTGAACCAAATCTTATTTAACGAGGAAAAGTATAAAAACCACTCCTGTGGTCATCACTATCCTCTTGCAACAGGACCAGCTGGATGGCAAAACAGTGCTAGTAGTACCTCAAAAGTAACTGGAATCAAAAAATAACTATTGACCATGCCCAAAGAGTTGAAAAGGAAAGTTTTGAGTGAGGAAAAGAAGGGTTCAATTCTGGCTTTACTGGCAGAGGGATACAGTGAGCGTCGGGTTGCTTCCATCCTTAAAATTTCAAAGACGGCAGTTCATAAGAACAAGGTCAAGCAGCACATATTGGGGACAACAAAGCTACAGACCTGCAGAGGGCGAAAACGACTCTCCACTGACCGGGATGACCGCCAACTCATTCGAATGTCACTCAGCAACCGTAGGATGACATCAAGTGACCTACAAAAAGAATGGCAAACGGCAGCTGGGGTGAAGTGCACGGCGAGGACGGTTCGAAACAGGCTCCTAGGGGCTGGGCTGAAGTCGTGCAAAGCTAGAAAAAAGCCCCTCATCAATGAGAAGCAAAGAAGAGCCAGGCTGAGGTTTGCAAAAGACCATAAGGATTGGACCGTAGAGGACTGGAGTAAGGTCATCTTCTCTGATGAGTCCAATTTTCAGCTTTGCCCAACACCTGGTCGTCTAATGGTTAGATGGAGACCTGGAGAGGCCTACCAGCCACAGTGTCTCGCACCCACTGTGAAAAGTGGTGGAGGATCGGTGATGATCTGGGGGTGCTTCAGCAAGGCTGGAATCGGGCAGCTTTTGGCATGAATCAAGCCGTACAAGGTTGTCCTGGAAGAAAACTTGCTTCCTTCTGCTCTGACAATGTTCCCCAACTCTGAGGATTGGTTTTTCCAGCAGGACAATGCTCAATGCCACACAGCCAGGTCAATCAAGGTGTGGATGGAGGACCACCAGATCAAGACCCTGTCATGGCCAGTCCAATCTTCAGACCTGAACCCCACTGAAAACCTCTGGAATGTGATCAAGAGGAAGATGGATGGTCACAAGCCATCAAACAAAGCCGAGCTGCTTGAATTTTTGCGCCAGGAGTGGCATAAAGTCACCCAACGTCAATGTGAAAGACTAGTGGAGAGCATGCCAAGACGCATGAAAGCTGTGATTGAAAATCAGGGTTATTCCACCAAATATTGATTTCTGAACTCTTCCTAAGTTAAAACATTAGTATTGTGTTGTTTAAAAATGAATCTGAACTTATTTTCTTTGCATTATTCGAGGTCTGACAACACTGCATCTTTTTTGTTATTTCGACCAGTTGTCATTTTCTGCAAATAAATGCTCTAAATGACAATATTTTTATTTGGCATTTGGAAGAAATGTTGTCAGTAGTTTATAGAATAAAACAAAAATGTTCATTTTACCCAAACACATACCTATAAATAGTAAAACCAGAGAAACTGATAATTTTGCAGTGGTCTCTTAATTTTTTCCAGAGCTGTATATCTGAGCATTTTGTTAGCCTTTTTTATAGCTTTCAATATCCTCGCCAACGCTATTGACAGTAATGCGCCGTTACGTTGTTAAATGGAAAGATGACAATGTGATCAGGACATTATGCTGTGTTTTCAATTTGCATAAAATTAAAAAAGTGTTCTTTGATGTGTGACTACTGACAGTTATAGTGTACCGATTCTGACATTAAAACTCAATCAGGGTGAGATGAATCCTTCTTTTTAAAATAATAAATGTGTTTATTATTTTATTAAATTATTTCTCTTTCAAATCCACTGTTACTATTTCCAAAATATATTTCAACACATTTTAAAGAGATAGTAAACGGGGGGAAAAAAACAAAACAAAACAAAAAACTTAGCTGTGATCTTGAAGCTGCGTGTTTCTGGCTTGCCCTCTGTAAAAATGTTCTTTTGTGACCAGAGGGTATTTTTGAAACCATGACTGCTTCCCCTCCCTTTGACTAGTATCACAGTCATATTTTATGTGTGTACATGGGTGATGGGTATTCATTTGGGCTGCATCTTTCAGAACATGATTCTGGTAAATGGACTGTACAATTTGTTTTATAACATTTATTTCCATTTGGATGGCATGTGTTTTATTTTGTTTGATTGGTTGGTTTTTTTTTTGGTTGTTTTTTTACAAGCAGCCCCGTCCGCTGACTGTTTCTAATTAGAGCCTCTGTCCTCCCGCCAAACACAAATGTTTGTGGCATGCATATGATGCGTGATCAAGCTAAAGAGCTTTCACTGGGCAAAATGAAAACACACTCCACAGTCTGCATTGCTTCATCTACCAACAAACATTGAATGTACTGGCAGTCTTATACCACTTTCACACAAAGCTACTGTGCTGTCTCTGAAACATTTTAACAAGTGTGTAAAATACCCTTTCACACAGCATGAAATTGCACAATCTATGCCGGTGTAATACCGTTGTCCTAGGACATAAGTTGATCGGAAAATAAGTTGATCAAGCCCTAAAATTTAAAGAGGAGGTTCCACTGTTTCTAATGTCTACGAGTTCAGGAAGGGAAATAAGTGGTCCGAGTCAAGGAAATAAGTAGATCGAGCCTAAGAAATAAGTTGATCGGATATATTAAAAAACAATAAATAATTTAAAATTGATTTTGTAAATAAAATGTATATAAATTAGAAGATCGGATGTATTTAACAGTATGCCACTAGATAAGAGAATGTGAATATTGCTGTAGATAAGATATTAGCCTAACAAAAAATAATTTAATGAATTTTGTAAGAATAATTTATATTAATAAGTAGATCGGCTATATTCGACAGTATGATGCTAGATAAGAGAATGTGAATATCGCCGTAATATATTGTAATGGCGGGTGTCACAGCTGCCAGGCTCCCTGGGCTGGGGGAATTCCCCCCACAGATGCCAGTTAGGGACTTTCCTGGATCCCTGGGCTGGGGAGTTTCCCCCCAGCTGCCGGTCAGGGACTTTGAACTGTCCGCTCTGGATTGGCTGAAGCGGGCACTGCCTCCCTCCGGCTCCCCTATAAAAGGGGCTGGGAGCTGGACATTGGGGTTTAGCCTGGAGAAAAGGGACTGAGACCTGGAAATTGTTTAAACGTGTTATTTTGGTCAGTGTTTTGTGTGAGAAATAAAGCCAGTGTTGTACTTCGAGAAGCTCGGTTTTGTCTCCTTCTTGACATCGCTACATTTGATGTCAGAGTGGGATGTGGCAACCAGTCAAGGAACCTGGAGAGGAGTCGGCGCTGCCCCCACTGGAATGGTGAGGACCACTGGCCAAACAGCCAGAGGGGTGTGAGACATCAGACCCTGGGAGCGCATCCAAAGGGGGACCAGCGCCAGCGATCCCAACACCACATTGCGGCAAGCAGAGTGATGTAAAAAAACCCCGGTTCAATAGAAGGTGGACTGGAATGCGTTCCATGCCCAATTCAATTGGTGGCCCGTCTGGAAAGATGGACCGAAGAGGAGAAGGCTCTCCAACTCGCCGGATGTTTGGCGGAGGATGAGCTACCCTGCCTACTCACTCTGGCCCCGAAGCAACAGGCGGACTTCAGGGCACTGAGTGAAGCGCTACGGAGCCGGTTTGGCAGCAGCCACCAGCCAGAGCTGCTGCGCAATGAGCTCCAGGGACGTACTGGGAAGCAGGGGGGAGACGCTCCGTGAGCTAGCCGTGGCGATAGAGGTCTTGATGCGCCGCGTCATTGCGCACATGCCCCCTGAGGTGCAGGAAGAGTTGGCCAGGGACCAATTTGTGGAGGCAAATCGGTACCAGAGAACTGCGGAGCAAGTGAGACTCCTCCGACCCCAAAGCCTCCATGAAGCGGTGGAACTGGCATACGAGAGGAAGGTGGTCTGGGCCATGGAGCGGCAGGGACCTGCGGGATGAGGTCCACCACAAGTCTGGACCGCGCAGATAGAGGCAGAGGAGGATGTTCCTTGTGAGGGGTCACCTGACTGGCTCCCCGAGGTCGCCGCTCTTCTCAGGGTGGTAGCGGGCCAGAGTCCGGGAGTCCGTCAGCGACCACCCCTCCTGTGCTGGAGATGTGGACAGCCTGGCTATTGGCATGCTGAGTGTCCGTTGAGCCGCTGTGCTGTAAACGCCCAAGGGCCCGCTTAACTGGGGGCCAGCGGACCCTGCAAAAAAACCCCATCACAGCGAAGCAGGGTCCCTCGGGGTTGGTGGTTGGGAGGACCACCATGGACGACCATTGCTACGTCCCGGTTTCCGTGGAGGGAATGACCTGCACCGCCTTGGTGGACACCGGGTCAACAGTCACCATCGTGTGGTCAGACATCTTGAAAAGGCATCAAGGGAGACCGTGGCTGATGGAAGGAGCCACTGCCCGGGTACGGACTGTGACGGGGGAGCTGGTGCCGATGGAGGGAAAAGGAACAGTGACGATCCACATTGGGGTGCAGTTGCTAAAGCATCTCGTGTGGATTGCCCCAGTCCAGGACTGCATTCTGGGACTGGATTTCCTCCGTCGCATCGGGGGCCAGGTGGGCTTACAGACAGGGGTGTTGGATCTTCCTGGAGGGCCAGCCCTCACCCTGGCTGGACCCAGAACATCGGGCCCATCGGCCGACGGAGTGTAGCCCCCTCCCTGACTCATCAACTGTGGCTGGTCCCCGTTCCAGCTCCGGCGGCGTGCAGTAAGAGGAAGCGGCCGCCCCGTCGATCATCCCGGGCGAAGGGTACCCCGATTTCCCCACCTCACCAGGAGCAGCCTCTTTCCGAACCCCTGCCACCAGTAATCACTACTACTGGGTCCAGCTGGCAGACGCCATCTTTTACTCGGCTCCGAAGTATGAAAGAAGTGACGCACGGGACAGCAATCGCAGTATGGCAGCGAAATTGTGAGGGCCTTTCCTTGGAGCAACGAAGCCATCTGCGGGAGCTGTTGAAGGGGTTAAAATAAAAGTATGAAGCTACGATGGGGGTGTGCTACGATGGGGGTGTGCAGGGTGAATCGGTGGAAGTGTGTGGGGGAAAGGGAGAACTGTATGGTGTGACAAGGTAACGGCAAGATGGATAGGGGGAGGTTGCAAGGAATGTCGATGTAGCAGAACAAGGCAATTAACAGATCATAAAACTTCGTCTGGCGGGAGGGACATATATGGGTTGTTTTTCCTGGTTAAAACAGGGAGGTATCTTATGAATTAACTGCTGCATGCTAGAATGTTATTGGTGCAATGTTAAGAATAGAGAATGCTATAATACTAATGTAAAAGGGAACTTGGGCAGATTGCTTTTCCTGGTACTGATAAAGTGCAGGTTGAGTGGGTCTCCAGAGCACTCTGTGGCTGTGTGTTAACCTTCAATAAAAACCTTGATTCAACTCAACGCGCTTACGGACTGAATTGTTTGGGGTTAGGTGAACATCCAGAATTCGTCCCTACAAATTGGCGTAGTCGTCAGGAGATCAGGATGCTTGTGGTGGTGTTTGCCGTGTGCGGACTGACCGGGACTTGTCTCAGGTAGGCATATTTGTGAGATACATGTAATACCAGGGTGAACTGATATCCGAAATTTATGTGCGTGAGTTGAGACAGGCTACTGTTGGGCACAGTGTATAATTCTACATAGCAGTGGGACAGAGCATAATTCTGAGTAGTGTCGGTATGCAGCAAGGGATGTGATTAAATGTACGAAGGTGTATTTTCTAAAACTGATACCGTAAGTTACCCCGCAAAGGGTCGGGCAGTCGGCGTGTTGTCCGATTGGGGGACCATAGTATAAATAGGTAGTCGAAGAGATTATCAAGAAGAGTTATATTATCAAGACTATAGTGTTAGACTATAGCCCACATAGATTGTTGCACGGCGAGAATAGCAGGGCAAAATGGAAGGAGTGAGGGAATACCTTACTCAGAAATGGGCTGATAGCCAAAGGAAAGCACTAAAAAAGATTTGGGACCCTGACGCATCAGATGATTTTGCAAAAGTAAATTGTAACTGTTAAGAATAAAGATCCGACTGAGCACGAAAGTATTCGACACAGAATAGTCAGGTATAATATTTGGTTTCTAAAAATGAATTAAATCAACATTTTATTTTCAAGAGTCTGCATATTGTTGATTGTTTTAGTTTGTGTTGAACTAAACAGGGAGATAACATTTTCTTTGAATGGAAAGCACTTGGTTTAATGAAGCACCAAAGTTACTAGAATTAGCTGGTTTTATTTGCACATATATGAGATGTTTTGCTTATGTTGGTCACAATTAATTTTTTACGGAGCTTCTAGCAAGAGAGGTGATGATAACTAGATTAATGTGGTAACTGAGACATTAATAAATTGTGAATGACATGTGATTATTGATGGTGCAGTGGTAAACTGCAGCTGTTGCAATTGTAATATAAGTCAGGGACTAAACCTGAAACAAACTAAGGGATCTAGATGAGAATATTAAAAAATATTTTCGTAACTGAGATACTTGTGTGTGTGTGTGGTAAAGGACAGTTGTATTGTGTTTGTGTTGTATTGTGATTGTGGCCGGCCGTGCTAGCAAGCTGTATGGTTCTGAAGATTATACCATACACATAAGACTATAGTCATGGTTTAGGTAATGACAGTTGAGCATAATATGCAGTCTCTGAACTGGGTGTTACATATGTATATAATATATGTTTGTCTGTTGGCTATTACATGTTGACCTATTTGTGAATTAGGACAACCTGTTAATAGGAAAAACCTGTTACACAAACTGTGTTCACGAAAGTGCAACTCAGACTGTGAAAAGGGACAGGATCTGTCACAGCTTGAGAATGGAAGCCAGCTTCAGTTCAGGAATTGATATAAAGGAGTGGATTAAAATAAAATATGGATCGCAATGGCAATGCAATAGGACTGGAAGCTAGAAGTTTAGCTCAAAGAAGTAGTGAAAGATAAGATTCTGGACGTGTTGCCAGAGAACAGGCAATATGCAATGTGCCTGTGCAGTTGTCCAGCAGCAGAGAAGTGTTAATAGTAGATATTGAAGGCACAGCTCACAGCTGCAAACTCACAACGAGTTTTAGAATGAATACAATTTTAAGCAATGCTTTAATTGTGGCCGTACTGATACTTAAAGATAATTTGTTGGGAAAGTGGCAGTGGCTACAGTTAAGTCTGAAACGGCAGAAGAACTACAAGTAGATTATAGTGAATGCATAAGAATGTTGTGACGACTGCAGGCGCAGATAGGGGAGTGATGTGCGGTGGCCACGGTCAGAGTAAAGGGGGGAGATGATGATGGGGATGAAAAAATGTTTGTTGACGCAGAGGTAGGAGGCCACCCATGTAAAATGTTAGTTGATACAGGGGCGTGTGACAATCACCGATTTGGATGTGATGTCCCTTTAACAAAACAATATGTAATGATTGAAGGAGTTAACGGAGGAACACAGATTGCATTTAAAACTAAACCGGTAGAGTTTGTAATTGGAACACAGTCGGCATTAGTTGAAATGTATCATGCTAAAACATATGAAGGGAACATTTTAGGACTAGATGTAATGTCACAGTTAAAGTTGATCATTGATACTGGGGCTTGTACGCTCTCCTCGGGGGTTAGTGATGCGACTGATCAGAATGGTGTAATACGGCGTATAGCTGCAATTAAGTACTATGAAGTAGAAGCACTCAGCTCTACTGTCAGGGAGTTTGTGAGGACGAACCCAGAAATATGGGCGACACACTCAAATGATTGTGGGAAGGCTGTGGGCGTGCTTATTGCGATTGAAGGTGACGCCCACCCTCCCCAAAAGCAATACCCAGTTAAATCAGATGCAGTGGCAGCAGTAAAAGACATTATTACTGATTTACTGGCCCGAGGGATTGTGGTGGAATGTAACTCCCCCACACACAGCCCCATCTGGCCGGTGCCTAAAGGAGAAGGCAAGTGGTGACTAACAATTGATTACCAGAGACTTAATCAGGCTTTGCCAAAAATGGCACAAATAGTAGCTAACCCTCACATGATACTTAAATAAGTTCCAGCTGAAGCAAGCTGGTTCTCTGCACTTAATATCAGCAATGGATTTTGGAGTCTACCTATTAGGCCGGAAGACCAATGGAAGCTCATATTCACCATGAAAGGTGTACACAGGGGTATCACGACTCACCAGTGATATTCCATCAATGTGTGGCAAAGGCAATACGGTCCCTAGCCAACAACCAACATGGAACTGTGTTGCAATATGTTGATGACTTACTGTTGTGCAGTTCTTCCCTCACAGAAGCACGATCGCTCCTATAGGACACTCTGAGGGTACTGCAACAACAGGGATACAAAGGTAATTCAAAGAAAGCGCAATTGTTGCAAGAAGAGGTGACGTATCTAGGACATGTGCTAAGCTACAATAGTAAGGCCATGAGTCCAGACAGAAAGCAGGCTTTGACATTGATTCCCAAACCACAGACAGTAACAGAGCTCAGGCAGTTCCTTAGGAACCACAAACTATGTGAGGGAGTATATAGAGGATTATGTCATTTTGGCAGGCCCTATATTCACATTACTTAAAGCCTCGCCTGAAAAGTATGATGAATTAGAATGGACCAGAGACTGAAAAGGACTTTGAAACCCTAAAACAGCAAATTTGCTCGGCACCTGCGTTAGGAATTCCATGCCCAGATCACGATTTCCATTTCCAGGTTGCAGTCAAGAGTCTAACTATACATTGTATTTTGAGCCAGGAACATGGGGGACGGCTGAGACCTGTGGTCTACTGCAGTCAGAAGCAGACCCCTAAAGAACATGGCTATCACATATGCAAGACCCCTACAGAACATGGCTATGTAACATGCGAGACCCGGGGATCTCCCTATTTACACTGATGGCTCTTGGTATTGGAAGGACGGAGCGTTTGTTACAGAGTGGGCCACTTGGTTCAGCACAAGAGGCAGAGTTACTAGATCTCCTTATGGCTCTACACCAAAACCAAGACCAGAATGTGTGTATTTATACTGACAGTAGGTATGCCTTCGGAGTAGCTCACGATTACATGGCTACATGGGCTCGCAGGGGATTTATAACCACTACTGAAAGCAATATAAAACATCAACACATCTGGGAACAAGTTAACCAGAGACATGAAAGGGGGTTAACAACAGCCATTCTGAAAGTAAAAGCACATCAAAAGAATGAGTGCAGTTTAGAGGAGGAGAATAATAACAAAGTGGACTCTGCCACAAAAGACGGGGCCATACACGGGAAGGAATGGGAAATGCACATAGTAGCCAGTGTAACCATAATCACGAACGAGGGGGAGATAAAGGTGGATCAGATCCAAAGGGAGATCTTGGACAATCCAGAACTAAAAGCCCAATATGAAGGGTTTAGGTGTGTTGATAATGAAGAGGGGGACTATATGCATGGGGGCCAATGGGTGGTGCTCCCAGCTTACAAAACAGAAGTAATCCAGATTTATCACGAATCAATGCATGCTGGGTACAAACCCACATTGAGATTGATTAAACAGATGGCCTGGTGACTGGGGATGGCCAAGGCAATATATCAGTTTTGTACTAACTGTCTCCAATGTGCACAGGTGAATGTCGGAAGACCGGGAAAGTCATGGTGGCACCAGCTGAGTCCCCGGAAGGGACCCTGGGAGAATTGATTTCATAGGTCCACTGCCTCTATCACATGGGAAAACATACTGTCTGGTAATGATAGATATTTTATTAAATGGATCGAAATCTTTCCTACTAAGGACTGCAGTGCACTAATGGTAGCCAAGATACTGATTGAGAGGGTCCTCCCTCATTGGGGAACTCCTTCCTGGATCGACTCTGATCAAGGAACACACTTTACAGGAAAAGTGATGAAGGATACTTGTAAGTTACTAGGAGTACGGCAGCGGTTTCACATTCCCTATCACCCCCAATCATCAGTGATCATGGAGCAGGCTAACCGGACAATCAAAGAGGGCATCACCAAAAAACTGACAGAACAAAACCGAAACTGGGTATCAACCATATTATGGGTGTTGCTGAAAATGAGAGCAACCCCGTCTAGGGCTACAGGGGTCTCTCCTTACAAACTTATGAAAGGGAGAAGGATAAGGCTTCCCATGGACCCAATACTCATGAACGATGTGTCCATGACAATGGCTCGAGATGCAAAAATGAAGTTCCTTAGAGAACTAGGGGAACATTTACACTTCCTTAAGGAAACAGCAAACACACAGCAACGGAAAGTGGAACTCGAGAATGAAGCAAAGCATACTGAGACGGAATATGAAGTGGGCGATGAGGTCATGACGTTGCGGCATGTTAGGACAGGTTTAAGTCCGCGTTGGAATGGACCATACATGGTACTGATGAACTCTCCCACAAGTGTGTGCATACAAAAAAACAATCAAGGACAATGGGTGCACAAGACACAGACAAAGCTGTATCAAAAGAAACAGGTACAATGTGCCAAACTGGCCCCTTTGACAAAAGGGGTGTGTGTATTGAAAGTAGCATGGCTGATGCTACTAACTGCATGTTGTTTGTGATGCGTTATCTCTATCCGGAATGTCAGGGGGATAGGCGCAACATGAGCAAGTATGGTATGATGAGGGACTTACAGTATTCATACAAACCTAATGATCCATATGGGGTCTGGGAATTGAGTACCTATACAGTTACCGGTTCCTCAGATCCCAAATTATTAGAGCACGTTGGAAACCACATGTCCATTTAGGAATGCCACATTGATGGGGTTAGCGGTATGGGGAAGGTGGAAGCATTATTTTCCTCAGTGCTACTCGTGTCCATATACACATGCATCACCTGCTCATGGTCTAATTGAAGTAGGAGAACCATTAGGGCTAATAGAAAATGTTGTATGGCACCGTGTAACAGTACACTGTGATTACTCCTTAAGATTGTTTTTAACAAACTGCTCCTCATTTCCCTCTCTAGTAGCCATTTTTCAGAAACAAATGGGGTCAGCATTAAAGAGGTATGTGCAACACAGCACCCCGCAAGTGGATGACCCCCCCCCATGAGGCAAAAAAGGAAAATACTATCCGAAGCCGCTGGGTGGATGGGTGCACCTCAGTCTACTATGAATAATATTAACAGTGAGTTTCAGCGGCAACAGAATGATGCTACAAACTGGTACAATGCCCAAGGTATCACGCACTCTGCTACAGGGGTGCATTATAATGCAAAGGCTATTCAATTGGTTGTAAAGTCATTAAGGGTGATGATTTTGGCTATTATGACATATGTAAACATTACTCATCATGAGGAAAGATGTGATCGAATGGGAACTGCTATGGTATATCATTTTGAAAGAAATATTAATGATTTACTGGTCGAACAGACTGCCTGTTTCGCATCGCAAATCATTACAAAAGACTCAGGTGGGGGGGTCTTGGCATTGAATGGGCTGCTGATGTATGGGACGCTGTATTCACCCGCCCCTTCAGAAGTCCAACACCCACCAATGTCACATACCAAATTATGATCCCTTCGGGGACACCTGTGGTGCCTTCTGCGGTACGACAGGTCAAGTTCTTAGGCATACCAGAAAGTAATCACATATTTACATTGAACAACTAAGGCTAAGGACATGGCAACGATTGTGAAATCTTGTTCTTCCGAGAAAAGTTGGGCTTTCGGGCCAAAGACCGATTGGTTTGGATGGTGGAACATTTATGGTCGTATTGCCTCACTCGGATCGTTCGTATGTTTGATCATGGTATTGTTTACGTTTTGTCGAATAAGACGAAGCCTCAGACGGCACAGACAAGGACGTCGGATGACTCAGGCTGCTTACACAGCCCTCCGGATTTAAAGAAGAGGATGCCCCTAGTCAAGTGCTGGTAACCTATGACTAGGGGTATAGAAGAGGATTCTCCGAAGAAGGATGGCCCTATTGACCATACGGTCATGGACCAAAAGGGGGGACTGAAGGGGTTAAAATAAAAGTATGAAGGTATGATGGGGTGTGCAGGGTGAATCGGTGTAAGTGTGTGGGGGGAAGGAAGAACTGTATGGTGTGACAAGATAAGGGCAGGATGGATAGGGGGAGTTTGCAAGGAATGTCGATGTAGCAGAACAAGGCGATTAATAGATCATAAAACTTTGTGTGTCGGGAGGGACATATATGGGTTGTTTTTCCCGGTTAAAACAGGAAGGTATCTTATGAAATTAACTGCTGCATGCTAGAATATTATTGGTGCAATATTAAGAATAGAGAACGCTATATATACTAACGTAAAAGGGAACTCAGGCAGATCGCTTTTCCTGGTACTGATAAAGTGCGGGTTGAGTGGGTCTCCAGAGCGCTGAAGCGTGTCAATCTTAAATAAAAACCTTGATTCAACTCAACGTGCTTACGGACTGAATTGTTTGGGGTTAGGTTGAACATCCAGAATTCGTCTCTACACTGTTGATGCACTTCCGCCACAGCTTCACCACAAAAGCCGAGCAAGCAGGGCGGACACAGCTGGTCCAGCACAAAATCGACATGGGGGACGCAGTGCTGATAAAACTGCAACTGGCTCAGCAGCCGGAGGCATGCTGGCTTGGTGGATTCTTCTGAAAACCCTTGGACGGCCCCGGTAGTCATGGTATGTAAAAAGAACGGCGAGTGGAGGTTCTGTGTTGACCACCGGCAGCTGAACGGGGTGACTAGGAAGGACTTTTACCCCCTTACCCTCACTGACGAATCCTTGGGCTTGGTGGCTGGATCGCCTTGGATCATGTACCTGGACCTGCAAAGTGGTTACTGGTAGATTGCCCTTGCTCCTGAAGCCCGGCGAAAGACTGCCTTTATCACCAGGCAGGGTCTGTGTCAGTTCCACGTGATGCCGTTCAGGCTTTGCAATGCCCCTGTTACTTTTGAATGGCTGATGGAAAGAGCCCTGAATGGCATTCCCCAGCAGCACTGTCTTGTCTACCTGGACAACTTGCAGGTTCGAAGAAACCATTCCCTCTCTGCAGCAGGTGCTGCAATGCCTGGAGATGGCGGGGCTAAAGCTGAACACGGACAAGTGTAGCTTCCTCAGACAGGAGGTTACCTTCTTGGGACACCGGGTAGGGGGCAATGGCATTAGCACTGAGGCAGACAAGGTCAGTGCGGTCCGGAATTGGCCCACCCCCATTAACCAGGAGCAGCTGCGGGCGTTCCTGGGACTGGCGTCCTACTACCGCCAGTTCGTGGCACATTGCGGACATCACAGCTCCCCTGAATCGGCTACTGAAGAACAGGGAGCCCTTCTGATGGAGCCCTGACTGTCAGGATGCATTCAGGCGGCTGTGGGACGCTCTGACCAGTGCTCACATGCTCTCCCTGTCTGATCCAGAGTTGCCATACCTGCTAGATACGGACGCCAGCAACTTGGCGATCGGGGAGGTCCTCTCCCAGCAGGGGCCGGATGGAGAGCGGGTCTTGCCGTACTACGGTCGGGGCTTGTCCAAAGCTGAAAGGCGATACTGTGTCACCCAGCGGGGGTTGCTAGCTATGGTGGCGGGGGTGCACCAGTTCCGTCTTTACCTCTGTGGCTTTCCATTCACCACCCGCACAGACCATGCTGCACTGCAATGGTTACTAACATTCAAGGAGCCGGAGGGCCAGGTTGCTTGGTGGATTGAGCAGCTTCAGCCCTTCGACTTCACGGTGCAGCACCGTGCTGGGATCCACCACACCGATCTGGATTCCGTATCGTGACGGCTCTGTGAGGAGGAAGGCTGCCAGCACTACAACGGAAGGAGGACAGGGAAAAGGAGCTGCTCTCCAAGCAGCAGGGGAAGGATGTCCAATCACATAGTATATGTAGGCCTACGTTTGCCATGTCTAAACTGAATGTTACAGCTATACTAATATTAAAATGAAAAAATACGACCTTGTCATACTAACATTATGGATGCAGCACATCATTAGATTATATTACTGAAACATTTTAATTTTGATAAAAGATTGACAATTTTGACATGTAAAATTATTTAATATATAAATAAGTCTCTGCAATACTATAGTGATGTTATAGAAACATAAAAAGACAGGGGTTCAAAACAAGAGTTGTCCATCACACATATACAAGTTCATAAACACAGTGGCATGAACACACACCAACATAAGGTCTTGCAAATAAAATGGTCAGATAAAAATAAAAAGCCATGCAGTGAACCTCCCCTTTAATCAAACTGTTGCCCCGCCTTACTTTTTGCCTACTTTTGCATTACTGAGCCGGTCAATTTATTTCCTACGACACCGTCATAACCCTTTCACACAGCCAAAGAGATTGCACGAGTACAACTTTCAAACCTGTCAATCAACAGATTACTTTCATGGCAACAACAGACTGTTCTCGTGCAATCTGAAACATTGACAAGACCTAACACATCCATGCAGTGCTTAATTTGTAAGAACGAGGTGTCGGACGCAAGCAATGACAATAATACCGACACTAAGAAGCGCATATTCAAAATCATAACATGTTTATTTGAAAGAGTATTGTGCGTACATGAGTTCGTATACAAGAACCCAACAAGAACACTGGTTTGACCCACTGTTTGCACTATTATCAGTGATGTATATGCAACAGAAGACGCTGGCAGAAAACAAAAATGATTAATTAAACTTAGGCTAGATAGTTGTTAATTTAGTGCTCTATTAATTAAATTATATTCATTGAAAAAGGCAAGAGAGCTAGGTCGTTATTGTTTTGGTGTAATATAATATAGCAGGCTAATGTTATAAGTAAGCTACAATTTTTTTTTTTGAAAAGTTGCCGTTGTTATTTTTTTGTTATGCTTTTGTTGTGTACTACTCATTTAATCAATCCAAGTAGTATAAGAAGTTGCTTATATCGTTCATGACGTTTTTCAAATCAAGTAAGCTTATTTGTGTATAAAAAAAGACAATAGAGTTGCAGCCTGCAGTGTCATCTTACTTAAAGGCACTCAAGCTGTGAAATCGTAAAGTAATTTAAAGTAGGCTCAAACGTGGCAGTGGACTGTCTCTCTTTAGCGTGCACAAGAAAATGCAGACTTAATAAGATACCGGCACTATGACTGCAAGCCCAGAGGTTCAGGGGCTGTGCCCCGGCACAAATTAAGCACCACATGCACACCCCTTACCTACCTACACTACAGTCACGTGCATGTTGACTTTGAAACCACACCCCCTATAGCACTTCAGTGGCGGTAGCTCAGAGAGGTGGTTCAGAGATGGTATCACAGGAAATAAGCTAGCGTTTGCCGTTTTTCGCCTTTCTACGCATGCGCGAACCTTAGAACTTAAAAGGCAAGGTTCTCATTGGAGATTCATCCAAAATGACAGGACGTCATTTGTATTTTTTTGAGAAACAAAAACAGGTATTGCATTGCAGACAGTATTTTTTGTTTAAATATGTTGTCATCTTATTTGTCGAAGTGTATTGCAGGCAGTATTTTTTGTTTAAAATGGTAACATTTATCGTAATGTATATTTACGTTTAATTTATATTATAAATACATTTTATCTTCAGGAAATTGCTCGCTGTATTTATTATTAATAATAATAATAATAATAATAATAATAATAATAATAATAATAATAATATTATTATTATTATTATTTTTAACAAATAAATATTTTAAAAAACATTATTTTGTCTGTATAATTTATGTCTATACGTAGTTAAAACCACTACTGGCCAAATGTGTACTTCCTTTCAAAAATGTAGTTTGTGCACATGTCATATACTGTCCAGCAAATGCTTGTTTAATAAGTGTTTATGTAGACTCACAAGTTATATTATTTTCATGGTAAACTGCTCGGTGAACATTTTCAATAAATTGAGTGGGAATGTGGGTACAAACACTTTTCTTCATGTAGAGAATAATGTTTTTGAATTTGTAATCAAGTCTACGTGGGGTCTCTAAACCTGTTAATATAGAAAACGTACACTTCTTTTTTAGTGGAAGATCGTGGTTTAAAGTGTATAAATAATTAGAGAAACACAAAAAATGATTGGCTTCCTACACATACCGTCCTAAAGTGCAGTTACATTATTTATATGAACATCTGTAATCCTAGTTGACATGATGGATGTACTCGCACAGGAAAGATAAAACGACATAGGACAGGTTATACTTTTTACTTGAGGATTATGTGAAACTCTGAGAAAAAATATATATATTTGCACAAATACTGCCTTTTGGAGGCCCATCTAAGTTAAAATCCAACATAATGGGGTTATTTTACTCCTAATAGGGTTATGCATTTTTCTGAGTTATCCATGATTGCCTATTTCTTAACAAATCAAATCAAAATAATTGATTGTGCTTTTGCCCTATGTCCCCCTCACCCCACCCTCCCTTTACCATTACATCACATTACACTGTGGTCAAACTTGCCAGTCAACATGTATTGTTGCCCTACCTGAATTCACCAGCTTTTGTTCCATCACCCCACAGCCCAGTACCTCCATCCACTCTCCCTGAAACTTGATCTCCATTTCAAAAGAAGGGTGTGTGAATGGGAAATAGCAGTCAACCCATCTGATTTCAAGCCCTGTGACAAAGAAATAAATTAATAAATAAGGAACAACAATAAGCAATAAATGCATGCATTTGGGCCTCTGTAAAACTTGTCCTTTGGCTAAATCAATTACTGGATTCCTGAGAAAAAGCAGTTTTGTTCCAGGCAATAAATCTTGAAACTTGTGAAAAAAACAGAGGTGTCTTTTGCAATATGAAAAGCACTTTGTGCAGCTCAGGCCTCCTTGGAAACTAAATCAATCTCCTGTCAAATTCCCACAGCTACCTGGCAAGAAAGGAAAATGAGCCAAGACCGGTCAGGGGAAGGCACGTAATCGGGTTTTCTGATTAAACTGAAAATGACTAACAGTGCCCTTGGAGACAATAAAATAAATTAGGTGGTTTCTTTGGATGTTCTGATGTGATAAACTAAATAGTTTAGGGAGAAAGAGTGAACATGTGGCTGAAACAGAGAACTGAAAACATTAGGTTATTATCATAACCCTGGTTCCCTGAAATACAAATGTAACAATTACCGCATGAGTATTTATCCTTAAAGACCCTTAAACCTGAGTAAATACAACAAAGACTACTCGTCAGAGCCTGTGACGAAATCATGTCCGCCCCCAGGGGCATAAATAGACTGCACGCACACATCAACATTATTTTTCCTTAAAGCCTGCTACAATCATAGATGCAGCAACCTTGAAGGTTAATGGTTACATTTCTATTTCAGGGAATCAGGGTTATCAAGTAGGAAATGTAACCATTACCTCATGGGTAGAAATACCAAAGCTGTCGCAAGGCAATTACTGCAGACAACTGGAATGCCACAAGGCTCAGCCAAGGCCGCCTTGCACGTTACCATTTGGATAGCCTCTGCTTAGACAGGGCTTCACCATAGGACTTAGCCCCATCACAGACACAAAATTGTTCAGACTGCCTCCAACTCTGAGTTCTGTCCACATAATACACTAATGCCGGCCCCAGACAAAGAGTATGGAGCTCCCGCTCCCTGTAAGACTGGAAAGGTGGTAGATGAAAAGCTCTCAATTTTATAGTCTGGTTAGTTTTTGGCAAAAAAGTAGGACTGATACTAGGGAATGATAAACGGAAAAATAAATAAATAAATCATGGTACAAACAAAAAAAAGAAACAAAATTAATTTATTACATTCTGGAACGAAAATGATATTTACGATTTTGTTTATTGGTTAATAATGTTTTGCGTTTTTTTTTGTTCCCTTTCAGCCTGTTCTATCTGTCTCTTTCTGTTGTTTTCAAGTACACAATAATTTGAAAAAAGCGCTCTTCCCATGGTCTTACACCTCAGTGGTCAACAACAAAGTATTACATCATAGCCAGCTAATGAAATTCAACATTACACTTAGCTAGCTTTTTCTGAGCAGCCAGTGAATCAAATAGCCCTATATTTGCCTTCAGTTCAGGCTTCCACCTTGCAGTCGGCTACATGATTGATCCATGTTACATGATCAGTCTTGTATTCGCTCAAAATAAACAGGTACTGTTATTGACTTATTCTGAAGTTATGTACACAGCAGCTCAGACCCACCTGAATCTGTGGCTATGTGAATGCCAAGTTTAAGTAAGTTAAGTGCGTGAAAGAAGCAGACAGAGATAACTGTAATCTGGTTTGGAAATGTTTTTATTTGGAGTTTCCAGGTCTGGCGACCAAACAATAATTTCCTGGCAATACACACCAATGTGTACAGCACGGGGTATATAACACAAAAACAGACAGTCCCAAATAATAAACGATATCCGCCCTGCAATAATATAAGCACGGTCACCAGTCCTGGGTGATACAGGTTTATATCTGTGACGATGGTGCAGTGCTGTCTGGTTTAGTTCTGGCCCTTGGCGACAGCTCCGGAACTGTGTTAGCTGTCTAGTAACGTACAAGACAAGACGAAATAATTACAAACAAACAAAACACAACACATGATTTCAGTTTCTGTTCTACTTTCCCTGTCCTTCTCGGTTCTACACACAATAAACCAATGTTAAGGAACAGATTACGATTCTCCGTCCCCATTTTATGCTGTCACACATGACCCCTTGGTAAAAGAGTGCAACCGCCTCTCCAATCTACGGCTGCCACGTCGTTTCCCTTCCAGGTCAATGTGTTATTGCAACAGAGTCTCGCCCCTTTCCTGGCTGGCCAACTTCCATTGAACCCTGGGAAAGAACTGTCAGGCCAGCCCATCCAAGGAGCTTAGCACCCTCACAGGTCGTGAGGGTGATTTACAACCAAGAATCATTGTATTTCTGTCACAATAGGCTATAGAGAAAATACTGCAGGCTGTAGCCAGTCCAGGCAAAGTAGTTGTCGTGATGTAATGTTTGGGTGTGATCTTCCTCTCACGCAATGAATCATGTGCAAGCCACGTTTGATTGACAGCTTGTGAGGCAGTTGGCACAGAGTTATTTAAAATGAGCAGTTTAAGCAAACTAATTAGTAATAATTCAGCCGTCAAAGTGCCAAAAACAAATAAGTATTTCGTTTTTTTAAAAGACAGATAATTAAGTGTGACACGGGTGGCTGTGTGGTGATGTCAGGCCAGAGAGACACACAGACAAGCAGGCAGGTACTGAGGTGCAAAGGTGCGGCAGCGCCGTGTTTATTTAAACACAAAAGTAAAATAAAAGGTTCAAACAGAAAACAATGCTCACAGAGCAAAATAAAATAATAAACAAAAACAAGTCACCAACACAAAATAATCATAACTAAACAAATACGGGCTGGAGCTTCCAGCACTCGTAGCAGTTTTGGTTTTAGCTTTCCTTCTCTCGTCTCTCTCTCACCCACGTTCCTCCTCCGAACAACCCACCCGGAACACAGAAAGCTGCAGGCTTTTATGCAGGTGACCATCGCCCCAGTAGCAACAATTAATCAATTAATTAACAAGGTTTTTGTGTGGATGGGGTGTTCCCCATCCACGCTTCTAAACAATAACACAACAGCGTCTTTTTAACTAAACACAAATACCTTTAAAGCTTAACACATTAACATCCTCTGTTGAAATGACCCACCAGACAATACATTTGTTTTAAATAATAATATAATACACCATAGCCATTAATCAAATCACCTGTTCTAAAGTAAACTAAATACAATACATTTAAAAACAGCAGGGCTTTGCCCTGCCCGCTTTTCATGTGCAGTGTTCAGTCCTGTCACATGAAGCCACAAAACCAACTCACATATCATCCCCTGCAAATCTACTTCAGCAGTGGAAATGGCAAAATGTGAAAATAAATGTCGGAAAAGAAAATTATCAAATCGACTGGATGATTAATTTATTACTTAATCTTTGGAAAAGTCAACCAAGGAGCACTAATGAAGATTTGAGAGCACTGTGGAATCATATTTTACTAGATTGTCAACTTTGTAAATTGAACAGCCACTTTCAAAATGACACTACACAGTCTAGTAGTACTACTAGCATGTACTTTGTTGTACAATGTTAACATGGATGAAGCTGAAGTTTTTAGTCTTTGTTCAACAAATAAAGCGCAAATCGACTGTGGGGAAAAATGATCACTAATTTAAGCTTGAGGTGATTGCCACTTGATTATCTTTCCAAATATGCAAGCACTTTTAAGGCTGTTCTCCACTGTGAACAGGATTAAGACATGACTCTGGTGACGCTGCCCAGCACTATGCCTAAATGCAGGTTTGGCAAGCTGTGCCCACCAAGAAAACGCCTTCAGACAGTGATGAGACACTGTCACCAGGTGGCCACCGTTCAATGCAAGCTGAAAAACCCTGCTATTGAACCAGGCTTGGAGAGGATAGGAGGTTGTCTGTGAGGGTTGAGCTCGCTCTTTGCACAATTCACTGACAGACCCAACCGATGAAGGTGCTTTGTGGCGCATTCCGTGTGGGCCTCTGAACACTACGAACCAGACCAGTCATCCGGGTAATTCAGTACTCTGATTGGAGCTGGGTATCGGCAGTGTCTAAACGATACGTATCACAATATGAGGGTCACGATACGAAATGTATCACGATATAGTAAATTCAGCACGAAACATAAAAATCACACAATTGTCTCATTTGCTTGTGCAAGTGTTTGCAATAACACTGGTAAAGCAAGTTTGGTCAAATAAGCTTCACGGCTTGTTTTGTTTGTTTTGACTGCAATTAACTCAGCATATTTATATTTTTCAAGTGTTTGAAACGGGTGACGCCTCCTCTAATTGTGTCCAGTGTAACATGGGAAACAGCATGCTGCAGTGTACCAGCTCCTATGCTCAGTGTCAGTCATAGGTGGTGCGTGAGTCTTTTGTGTGTGTGTGTGTGTGTGTGTGTGTGTGTGTGTGTGTGTGTGTGTATATATATATATATATATATATATATATATATATATATATATATATATATATATATATATAAAAAATAATGTATAGCACAAAAGAGACCTCGAAACCACTTAGGTGCTACATATATTTGTCATTGCTTTTTTTGTTTGTTTTTTTCCCCCCAACATGCCAAATAAATGTTTAACATAGCACTAGCTTGTACTTTAAACCGTGGTATGCCCATTTAAGGAAATTAGAACAACATTGAGGATAACAAGCTGCACTGTTTTTTAAACCCTTTAAATCCGTTAACCTGCTCTGCAGTCCTACAGTACCTACACCAATTTCAAACACCATTTCCATCACTTCACACCAATTTAAACCAATTATTAATACTGACCATTAACCTTCTAAACTCGCACTTATTATCATATATAATCAAGGGGCATTCAATATCATTCATAAGGTATATTTTAAATAAATAAATAAATAAACTGCACTCTTACCGTAAACTTTTGAATATCTATATGGGGCTCAGATCAGTGGACATTAAACCAGCCAAGCAAGTCTCCTCGAATGACATTGAAATGCAACTAAATCCTATATTTTGAACCCTGGTGATACTGTAACAGGACCATCATAGCCTTGTTTACCTGTGTATCTGAAAACTGTCTTTGGTAAGCAAAACCATTCATTTTCATCACAATATTAAAATACGTTTTCATATTTAGAGTACAGTAAGCAGGCAGATGTGGTTTTCTTCTTTCCTTGTAGACACATTTTCAGAAGTTCAAAAGACGCCGCTTTCACTGAAAATGGAGTGAAAGACTGGAAAAATCTAAAGAAAAAACTTCAGAAACATTCATAATTTTACCATCACATCCAGTTACAAATTCTTACAAAATGGTGGTGCGTTAAAACAGACAGTATGCTACGAAAATATTTTGCCACAAGTTCTGTAAAATCAGATTCAGATCAAGCTGTTTGTATAGATAACAGCAATTAGAATAAATGTTGAAATTGTGAATTGAATGTTCCAGGCAAGCGAATGAGCAAAAAGGAGTCAGAGTTTTCATCGGCTGCCTCCTGCAGCGTTATGGGGGGCTCAGATAGGCGGGAAAATTGATGTTAAACCAGCCAAGCATTGTTTCCTCCAATGACATTTGAAACTAAATCCTATCTCAGTCTACAGTGCTGATTTTGATATCCCAGCTGCCCTAGCGGTCTGGCAGTTGCGCAGTAGAAACTTGAGAAATATGTTTGTTAGACTGCTTTGCGCGCTTGCAGGGAAAAAAAAAAACAAAAAAAACATAATCTTATCTTACAAATATTTTTGTGTTGGTCAGAACAATTTCTTGTGAGGGTTTGGGCAATTTATTTTGGGGAGGCTTAGCCATTCCAGACAGATTCAGTGCTGAGTAAACTTGGAGTAACTTCTACAACTTTCTAGAACTTTCCAGTAATATAAATAGTAGTATAAATACAGGGGCCTTAAGCCCACCAGTTCAGTTTAGTTCCAGCTGCCTAAGTGGATACATATCTGCATTTTTCTGGGAGGTCATAGGAGACTTCAAAACGGTGGCATTCCTGATGGGTCTCCAAGGCGGTTTTACCAAGTTTCCCTGCTATCTTTACCTTTGGGACAGCAGGGACACCAAAGCGCACTACCACAGGCGGGACTGGCCACAGCGGACCGAGTTCTCTGTGGGGAGGAACAATGTCAAGTGGGAGCCACTGGTGGACCCCCGGGAGGTGCTGATGCCACCACTGCACATCAAATTGGGCCTTATGAAACAATTTGTCAGAGCTCTAGATAAGGAGTTGGCAGCCTTCAAGTACCTTCAAGACTTCTTCCCTAAGCTGTCTGAGGCAAAGGTCAAAGCCGGTGTCTTCGTCAGACCACAGATAAAGAAGATCCTGGAGTGCAATGAATTCCCCAAGAAGCTCACTAGTAAGGAGAAAGCGGCTTGGAACAGCTTTGTCGCAGTGGTTCGGGGCTTCCTGGGCAATCACAAGGCCGAAAACTATGTGGAGCTGGTTGAGACTCTGGTGAAGAACTACGGCACAATGGGCTGTAGGATGTCCCTCAAAGTCCATATCCTTGATGCTCATCTTGATAAATTCAAGGAGAACATGGGAGTGTACTCGGAAGAGCAAGGCGCTTCTACCTGGATATACTGGACTTTGAACGCCGCTACCAAGGACAGTATAACGAGAACATGATGGGAGACTACATTTTGGGGCTGATTAGTGAAAGTGATTTACAGTATAATCGTAAATCCCGAAAAACTACTCACTTCTAAATCTTCTGTAGTCATTTTTGTATTACTTTAGTATAAATACATGTTAATTTGGATTCATATGTTGTTTTCTCATTGGAAATAGGTACATTTTAAAATATCACTGTCCTGGTCACAAAAGCAAAGTTTGTGTGGAATAATAGCCATTTTCTATACTTTTGAGGCATAAGCAATTAAGAAATAACACTTACTACCCAGGAACAAAAATTGTGTTACATAGCGTAATCGTATCGTCACGAAAAATATCACGGTTCACAGTTCCCCTAACTGAGGCCTACGAGTCTCAATGGTGCCAGAATAGCCTCTATGCACTTCGAAAAGATATGGGGAGCTAGAGAAAAGCTAAATGGCAAGACCCTGAACTCGTACGCTGAAAAGTGAACCGCAGGTACTTTAGTGTGCAGGTTTTTATGGGGATATGGAAAAAGGCATCTTTGAGGTCCACCGTGGTGAACCAATTGCCTGGCCTGAATGACTGCAACTTAGCTGTTGCATCGTCACATTTTCAACCTCCTTTGGCTCAGAACAGGTTGACCTGCCTGAAGTTGAGGATTGGTCTGAGGCCACCATCCCGCTAGAGCATGGAGTAGAACCCGTCCTCCAACTGGAGGGGGTGTACCTTATGAATAGCCCATTTTTGCAGTAGAGCTGCTGCCTCCTGAGACACCACAGCACCTCACTGTGGGTCCACGACTGATGCTGCAGTCACGACTCGAAAGGCAGGGGACCGTGCTTGAACTGCATTGTGTAGCTGGTCTGAATGGTAGTAAACACCCAGATATATGTGGTGCACTGACATTAATACTCCAGATGGCTCCTTGAGAAGGGACCCAGGACCTCTGGCTGCAAACCCTCAGGGCTGCTGCTTACCTTATGGCTTGGCCTGAGGCTCTTACTAGGAGGCAGTCTGACCACAGGCGCAGTTGGCTGTGCTGGTCCTTGAGGCTGCTGACACAGGGATAAAACCATATGCAATAGGCATATGCAATAGCAAGCAATGTACAGTAAGAATGTACAGTTTCTGCCTCAGCTGCTAAAGACAGTGTAGAAGTGATAGAAAGACAGCTGTAGTGGGTGACGTCAGACCAGAAACAGAGAATAGACAGAGACATGGAGTTTGGTGAAGCTGAGCGCTTGCTTGCACTCAGCATTTAATAAATGAACAAACAGAAAATAAAAGGTTGAACAAAAAAAGCACATGGCACTTGAGGCCAAAATAGAACAGACAAACAAAATGAATTAACACTAAACAAAACAGATGACGAACAGACAAACACTGCGAGTTAAATAAATTATTTACTTTTACTTCTCTTTTTGTTTTCTCCTTCTCCCCACCCGTTCTCCACTCACCGAACACACAACCCCGAGTGAGTCAAACATGCACGCTTTTATGCAGCTGTACCGAGACTCGATTGCTAATCAATCATTCAATTGGAATCTCGGTATAACTGCACGTGTATTAAATTAGTGCACTCCCATGTCCACACACCATATATATTTTTAATCTGCACATGGAGTGATGTGCAATCCTCGTGCCTAAATACAAATATATTTTAAATCCCTCGTGTTACACATATCCCATGTACCTATGACTATACACCAACATTAACACACAACACGCAACATACAACACACAAATACACACAGGAGCGGGGCACATTGCCACAAGGAGCCAATTTGCTAACATAACAACTGCGTGCTGAATGCTGATTGGTGAAACATATATCTCTTACTGCGTAGTTACCACTGATTGGTACTAACAAGATGTATAAAGCAGTCCCTTAAGGACATAACTATAGACCAATTTACTACACCTTGAACCGTGTGTGATTGTCTCTCCAGAGCTCTGCTATGTTCAATAAACAACTTTAACAATCTACTCTCGGATCTGAATCGTTGTGTTCCAGTTTTTCAGCACCCTACAACAGTAACAGGACTGTCAACAAGGCCAGACTGGGATGGAAACACCGGTTGGTAGCAGGTCGGAACCAGATGGAATGGAGCAAACTTTGTCCCCATCACGCATGTGTGTCTGTGGGGAAACTGATACCCAGAGATTTTCTATTCCCAGATGCGTGGGTCTCCCTTGGCATAGAGCCGTGGGGTGAGGACGAAGCCACCTCTCTATCAGAGGGTAATGGGGACGAGCGCTGTACAGGAGAAGGACACAGAGCACTCTGTAGAACTGCAGTAGGAACGTTTCTCCAGCGTACACTTGGAGAATGCACATAAAACTCACAAATGTGGTTTGCCAGTGCAGCCTTTGCCTCAGGCAGGAAGAGCATCTGCTTCTCCACAAGCAGGCTGGCCTTGCATGTCACAGGGATAAAACCCAGTTATACAAATAGTACGCAATGTACCATAAGAATGTACAGTTGCTGCCTCAGCTTGCTAAAAACAGCATCTGGACTGTCAACAAGGCCTGCTTGGTACCAGATTGGGGATTGCAAAACCCTGGTCGATAGCAGGTCGGAACTGGGACTGTACTAGAATGGTACAAGATCGGTTTGGTTCCGGTTTGGGGCCTTAGCCCCGGGTCGGAATAGTAGTGTACAGTACTGTTGCTGCCCTCAAGGGGCGTGTGACAGGGTAGCCGTGTGTTTAAACAAAACACAAATCTCAAAACACAAGAAAAACAAAACAGACCCTAGGTCAGGCTGGGCAGTTGCTTTCACTGTTCCTAGACTTTCAGTTTCGTTTTAACTTTACTGTTTCTCCCGTTTCTCTCTCTCCCACATATGTTCCTCCTCCGAACACCTACACCAAGGGCGGAGGGGTACCCCGTACTAAAATAAACTAATAAATTTATGGCAGGGATTTGCCCTGCCCCCTTTTCATGTGCAGGGCTCCTCGCCCTGTCACAGGGCGACTGCTCAAGAAGCAACGCCGCTGTACAGTAATGCAACAGGGCAAACGCTCTGTAGACCAGGGCATCTGCAAGACCAGTGACCCTCTAGATCAGAATTTCCCAGCCCTGTTCCTGGCAGCACACTGTGTCTGCTGGTTTTTGTTCCAATTCAGTGCTCAATTGTTTAATTGAACCCTTCATTGAACTAAAAAGTGACTAACTGGGCATTCTCCCATTATTTTCAAGCACTTTGTTTGTTGATATGGTTCAATTAAGCAATTGAGCACTGCTGTCTTCCTAAATTATTGCGGACCGCTTTAAGGACCAGGCCATTTTAATCTGTTTTTTTTTTTTTTTTTTCTGTTTAGATATGTGCATATAATTTTTTAAATACAAGGGTTCCATGTAAAAGTAGGTCATTTTTTAAACATATTTTATAATTGTATGGTGTATATACACTGTATTATTCCCATTCCCAAAGTAAACTGCTGCACAAAAACATAACAAAACTACGGCAGAAACAAGATTCTCTCTATAAGCACACCCGCCCACACGTGTGTATATTATATTATACACACACACATTAATATTCAGAAATTGCACATTAGAAATATTTTAGCTTTTTTTTTTTTTTTTTTTTTTTTTTTTTTTTTAAAAGTACCTAAGTCACTCACCTGCCTCTTAATGAATTTCGCTGACGGACCTTTTTCAATCCGGGGATGAATTTCAGACAAGGACACTCGGAGCATCTTCCAATGCTCACCCTGTTTCTGTATTTAGTTTTAGTTGCAGTCATTGCTGAAAATCCACTTTCACACAGGTAAGTAGAATGAAATTGGAGTAAGGTTTTGACTGCCTGTTCACTGAGTTATTGGTATTCTGTATGTACTTTGATCCAGAAAACAGGTAGAGTAAGTTTTTGAAATTGTAACTTCAGACCCTCATCACTTGACAATTCCAGAAGCTGTCCTCCAACAATGGCAACAAGGATGTCTCTGGTGTCTAGAGATGGGATGAAATAATTTCACGCACTAGAGTGAGATCGACTTCTCTGTCATCAATAGCCATGAATGCAAAAGATGGGAACATGTCAAAACAATAGCGCTCGACTCTTTCTTTCCAGACTTTGAGCTTGATACACTGGATACACTTCCTTGCATAGAGATTCAGGTGATTGAAGTGATCCAATATATCTGCCAGATATGCAAGCTTGGCTAGCCATTGTAAATCCTGAAAGTATTCTGCCAAAGGAGACTTCTTCTAAGAGAGAAAGGCTTCAAGTTCACGTCGCATTTCATACACTCGATTTAATACTTTACCACACGACAACCACCTCACTTCAGCGTGTAAAAGTAAGTGCTGGTGGTCAGCCTCCATTTCTTCACACATTGCAGCAAAGATGCGAGAATGTAGTGCATTTGCTTTCACAAAATTCACAGTTTTAACTACTATACCGAGGACATCGTTAAGTTCTGGAGATAATTTTTTGGCTGCCAATACCTCTGTATGAATGAAGCAATGTGGTATTTGAGCACCCGGTGCAACTAACTTCACTCTTGACGCTACACCTGAATGTCTGCCTGTTTCATGAGGCTGCTCCGTCAGTGCAAATTCCAATGCAGCGATCCCACCGGAGTCCATGTCCTGTCACATACTCGTTTAGAACTCGAAAAATTTCAGCATCAGTTGTATTTTGTGGCAGCTCTTCACAGCAAAGTACATCTTCGTGAAATTTATGAGTAACTCTAAGTGGGTTAGAGAATGTCTTTGAATTAGCTTTGCCAGTCAGGAAACCTTTAAAATGTTTAGATGAGTATACATAGTTTTCCTAAAACTTTCTAAATACAAGATTGACACTAACATTTTGTTCATAAATTTCTTAAACTAACAATACAAAACACTATACACACTGTGATGATTGTTGTATCTCAAATTGTATTTTGATAACTGTCAGTATGACATTAAGGATTGAAAATTTTTGTCATGCCAATTTTAAAAGACTGGAAATTGAATGATTTCTGGTTCTTGATTTTTCCATCCATTTAAGATCTACTTCTTTGAGGAATCATCTATATATCTGGAAGCTACAGAAGATGCCTTGTTGGAGAAAACCTTCTTCAACTTAAGAACTTCGATCTGCCTTGGAACTAAACTTTGAATTGACTGCAACCAAAAGCGAGTATCTTTGAAGAGGATTAACTGCAAATGACTTTCTATGTGGGATTTTAAAATAAACTTCACACATTGTTCCTGGAAATCTAACAATTTGCAACGAAACTCCAGGACTCAACTCAAGTTTTGCACATTAATGGACTCTTTTTACAACTGGACTTGCAAAACTTTGAAACATTCCTGCTCTTAAAACCTTTCTTCAAGCTCCACAAGGGTAAATATATAATTCTTAATCTATCAAGAGTTGCCTATAGCTATTAGATTTAGAATATCTATTATGTGTTGTCTTTGCTTATCCATGTGTGCTATATAATAAAACTAGTTAAAAATCATTATTTCTTAAATTGTCTGTGTTTTTTTTTTTGTTTGAAACAAGGTGCACTTTTACAGAGAGTCAACATTCATGATTTAATCAATTAAAATTAAGCCAGAACTGCGCATTACTATTGGAGTAATGTATTGCTGTAGTTTATAGCATAATTGGCGAACTATAGTGACTAAGTTCTTTAATAGTAATTTGTGAGGAAACCACGTTGTGATATGACCTTAGATCATATTTTTGCATTTATATGTGCTGGTGCTGTAACAGTGTCACATGCACACATGCAGTCTTGGCCATAAAAGCCCCGTAGCTCTTGCAACGTTGCCAAAGAAATCTTGGTAGCCTCAGTCTCCTTCTTGCTTGGTCATCCAGTTTGGAGGGACGGCCTGATCTAGGCAGGGTCTTGGTGGTGCCATACACCTTCCACTTCTTATTAATCGTCTTGACCGTGCTCCAAGAGATATTCAAGGCCTTTGACATTTTTTTTATACCCATCCCTTGATCTGTGCCTTTCAACAACTTTGTCCCGGAGTTCTTTTGAAAGCACCTTGGTGCTCATGGTTGAGTCTTTGCATTGAAATGCACTACCCAGCAGAGGGAACCTACATGAGTTGAAGCAGTATTCCTGAATTTATCCTGAAATCATGTGAATCACTACAATTTAACACAGATGGAGGCCACTTAACTTGGTGTGTGATTTTGAAGGCGATTGGTTACACCTGAGCTAATTTAAGATTGCTTGGAAGTTGTGGTGTAGAATGTGTAGATAAATGGAAATTATATATATATATATATATATATATATATATATATATATATATATATATATATATATATACACACACACACACACACACACACACACATATTAATGCATTTTAATTCCAGGCTATAAGGTAACAAAAGGTGAACATTTTGAAAGGGGGTGTAGACTTTCTATAGGTACTGTAGTTTGGCAGGGGTTGGGTTAATTTGTATCTTGTATCTTAATTTGTATCTCTGCCAGCAATCACAGGTGTGGCCATTCTCCAGTGGTAAATGGTGTTAATTGGTGGAGTGGCCACCTGTATAAAAAGCAACTAGAAATCCTTTGTTGGGGAGATCTGTGTGTTGCTGTTTAGTTTGCAAAGTTCGGTGAAGGCTTTGCCCAGCCTAGACATTTTTTGTTGTTTTGTTTGTGTCTATTATTTTGTTATTTGTGTTTGTTATTAAAAGTAAGGGCCGCATCCAGTAAAAGGCGCTCCGAGTAGAGTGCAGGAGGCACCTTATAGCCTGGAGATCGCAGTTTCGAATCCAGGCTATGTCATTGTCGATCATGACCAGGGGTTCCCAGGGGCCGGTGCACAACTGGCTGAGCACTGACGGTGTAGGGAGGGCTTAGGTCGGCAGGGGAATCCACGGTTCACCGTGCACCAGCAACCCCTTTGGCCGATAAATCCTTTGGTTGGGGAAGTAGTTGAGTGTTTTTTTGATCTGTGTGTTGCTGTATAGTTTGCAAAGTTCAGTGAAGGCTCTGTCCAGTCTGGACAGTTTTCTTTGAACTTTTTGTTTTGGCCCTTGTGCCTAATATTTTGTTACTTGTGGTTGTTACTAAAAGTGCGCAACAGCGCTAAACTGCAGCTCCAAGCCTCTGAGTCTCATTACTGATGTTATCCTGCTACCAGATCGTTACAATGGTTTCCTCTACAATAATCTAAACATATACTTTAGAAAACTATTTTCCTGTATCTCATATGGTGGGTCCACTCAAGAATTTGACCAATATGCAGATTTATTTTTTTTTTTTTTTTAATTAAAAGGAACCTGAAATTTCAGTTCCACCTGAAAAATCTGAAGTAATGTCTCTTTCGAGATTACGTACATTTAAATGGGTTTCAGATATAATCAGTTACTTAGGGATTTACTGACATGATTGTTGATACTATTAAATTGATTATTTAATTGGAGACATTACTTGGCATAAGTATTTTATTGTTAGTACAATAAAACCTTCAAATGTCAATTTATTTTTAAAGGAAAAAATGCTTAAAGAAAAAAAAAGAAAATATATTTCCTAAGAGTTGATATGCTACACCAAGAAGATAATATATTGCTGCAGTTTTTAAGTTACGATCATTCAGCTAATATAATTTAAATACAGTTATAGAAGCTACATGAAATTAATTTAATGGAAACTTATTATAAACCCAATGGAACGTTGGACACCGACCCCCAAAACAAATATGCAGCATTTCAGGTCGCAATCTGCCAGTGAATGCCTGCTACTGTAAACAAATTGTAATGCATCAGACCACCACAACTGCATATGTATTTGAAACTGCAGGATTACGAAGTTAAACGAGACCTGCAGACCTTGAGGAAATAAGATAAAACAGTTTTAGGATGTTCTTGCTTCTTCATCATGGTGTTTTGCTAAGTGATTGCTTACTACTGTACAACAAATGGTGCAGATGTGACTCCCATCTCTAATAACCAGGGCTGGAATTTCATTTTTGTGTGCTGGGAGGATTTCCCCCTATGCTGCAGCCAATGGGGGGATTGGGGGGGTTGCATGCAGCAGAAAAAGGTGCTTTTCTTTTTAACCAGCGCTCTATTACTTTTTGTTTAATTACAGTTTGATTAATAAATGATCAACACACAAAACTCGCAATGGAGAGCCTGAGTACAGTTTTTTGTTACTATTCTATTGTGCCTTATTACTTGTTTTTCTCAATCATTTTCGCTAAAAGCAGTGCCGAGAAAGTTTCTGAACCCCTTAGGATTTTTACATATTTAAAGTAAAATGTTATTAGATCTTAATCTAAGTCCTAATAATAAAAGATAACCTGATTAAACAAATGACACAAAAACATGATATTTATCATTTCAACATTTATTTATCCACAAATGATTCAACATTCAATATCCAATATCCATGTGTGAAAAAGTATGTGAACCTTAGATTCAGTAACTGATAGCACCCCCTTGAGCAGCAATGACTTCAAATAAGCATTTCCTGGATCTGTTGGTCAGTCTCTCACATCAGTTTTGAGGAATTTTGGCCTATTCCTCCTTACAGAACTGCTTCAACTCAGTAACATTTGAGGGCTTCCTTGCAGGGACAGCTCGCTTCAGGTCCTGCCACAACATTTCGAAGAGGTTTAGGTCCGGACTTTGACTAAGCCATTCTAAAATGTGGAATTTCTTCTTCTGCAACAATTATTTTGTAGATCTGTTTGTATGTTTAGGATCATTGCATGACCCACTTTCGGTTCAGCTTCAGCTCACGGACGGATGGCCTAACATTCTCCTCTAGAATCTTCTGATACAATGCAGAATTCATGGTTGTATCAATGATGGCAAGGCATCCAGGTCCTGAGGCAGCAAAGCAGCCCGAAACCATCACACTCCCACCACCATGCTTGATGGTTGGGATGAGGTTCTTCTGTTCGAATGCAGTGTTTGGTTTTCACCAAACATAACATTTCTCATTGAGGCCAAAAAGTTCTACCTTTGGCTCATCTGTCCAGAGAACATTGTTCCAGAAGTCTTGTGAATCATCTATGTGCTCTTTGGTGAACTTCAGACAGGCAGCAATGTTCTTTTTAGAGAGCAGTGGTTTCCTCCTGGCTATCCTTCCATGAACACCATTCTTGTTCAATCTTTTTCTTATAGTTGAGTCACGAACACTCACAACAGCCAAGTGAGAGTGGTCTGCAGATCCTTGGATGTTACTCTGGGGTTCTTTGTGACTTCCTTGATGATTTTCTGGTTTGTTCTTAGATTTTGGTAGGACGACTGCTCCTGGGTAGAGTGGCTGTGGTCTTGAACTTTCTCCATTTGTACACTATCTGTCTGACAGTGGATTGGTGGAGCCCCAAATCCTTAGAAATGGTTTTGTAACCCTTTCTAGACTGATGAGCATCAATAACTGTTTTTCTGAGGGCCTCAGAGATTTCTTTTGATCGTGGCATAGTGGAAGAACATACAATAAAATTTATCATTTTTTAAAAAAATATAAAAAAGTTTGTTTTTCTATCTATTATTGTGACTGTTTTAAAGCGGGATAACACATTCCAGGTTCTTGTGGGTTGTGTTGCATTAACATATGGCTTTGTTGGTATGAAGGCACTGACTCAACTTCGCTTTGTTCCTTCAACCCAACCACAGCCGTATGTTAATGCAACACAACCCAACCATAGCCGTGTGTTAATGCAACACAACCCAACCACAGCCGTGTGTTAACGCAACACAACCCATGCCCTGTCGTGTGTTATCTTTTACATAACCCATTAAATTATTGGCACATTTCAGAACCCTTTTGAGAAGCTGAGTCTTACAGCAACTGCTTATTGAGGCACCAATACTGATTTAAAGGTTGGGAATGGAAAACTATTCTATAAAAGTGTTAACAGAAAATCGAGCCTGGTCATAATGGTCATAACAGCAAGCCTGCATGTAATTACTACATACAGTACTGTTGTACTGAGCTTGAAGATATTTATTTTTAAAATAACTGACAGTGTAAACAGAATGTTCTTGAAATAAAATCATTTATTTCCTCTTTTTGTTTTTGTTGCATTGCTTTTGGTGTCAAATTTGCCTGGAGAGTTTCTTTACCCCCTGAAAATATTAAGTCTTTATCTCAAAGTTTATGAGCTTCAGGTTACAATAATTGAAGCATCCTCTATGGCAGGGTGCTGGGAAAGCTTAATAAAACCATGTCCAGGTGTGATTTTGTATGCTGGGGTTATAGTGATGTCAGGACAGATGCCACTTTACTGTTCATTCTCTCATGTTGTTTTCATTTCATCATTATTACTAAACGAATAATTCAACCAATTCCAGGTTTTAATATGAGCATGATTATCCACAATGTATAGGTAACAAGCTCAGGTATGTCTTATTAAACTCATGGTAAAACCAGAAATGGATCAAGCTGCTATGTAATGAGAGTGCTATTTGTGTCCCTGGTATAGCAGATTTTTGTAAAAAGCCAACTGTAATGTTAACCATAACATGAATTTATCATTTATAATGGATGAAAAGAAAAAAAGAAAAATGTGGTTCAGTTAAGTGCCCAGACTAATTACATATTTTATTTTACTCCCTTTTAAAACATAAGATTCTCAGTCTATTGCCTAATATTTGAAAGAACGGTTGTGTACATTGACAGTCCAAGTACTCGACAACGGACTTATTACAGGCACCCTGCCAAACATCTTGAAAAAGTGGTGTGAGTGGATCATCATCTGCCAACAACTGCTTTCTCCCCCCACTTTTGCCTACCCTGTGATTTTACTTTCCCCCTTACGTCTTTCTAAACCAATGCTTTATTTACTCTTTTCTGACATTTGATTTTATTTGTTCATGACATTACCTTTTGCCTACCTGCTCTTGATTTACGGTGTACAAAAATCAGTAAATCTCTTTTATTTAACTTTAGAAGCATCTGACTTTAATATTCCTCTGGTCTTATGTTAAATGGGGAGATCAACAAAAACAATGACTTTGAAAAAGATAAAGCCGAGCAGTCATTGAATCAGACAGTGCAGATGACAAAACTTAATAACTGTTACTTTATGTGCCTGCAAAAAATGTATTTCAAAAGCTAAACTATGTTTTTGTTAAAGTCCTTGAAACCCAAACCAGCAAGATACTGTATAAAAAACTGTGTGAAAATAAACAAACCAGTAACTGATGTGGAACATAAAATAAATAAATTATTCACTTGCATGTGAATTTATGAGTGTGTCTTAAAGATGAGATTTATCATGAAAAAGAAGATCCCTATGACCTACAGAACATCCACCATGATTACATATAAAAACGTAACTATGAACAAACAAAAGGACCGGTTCCTGCACAGTATGTTACTCACAAAAAACGTTTCTCATATTAGAATTATTCATAGTATTAGTCACTTGCCACTACTGACAAGTGTAGAGTAACTATAGTACAGTAGTCTCCAGAGCTAAAAGGAGAAGCCACCAGACACAATATGAATCAATAAATAAATAAATACATATGTATTACTGTGACAGAAAGACAATGACTCTTAGTGGTAAATCTCCCTCCCGACCTGTGAGGGTGCTAAGTAACGGGAACAGAGTATCCTGGACTGTTTGGCCTGATACTTCATTCCTAGGGTTCCCGCAGATTGGAGGAGCAGCTGCAATCGTTTACCAAGGGGTCATGAGTGACGGTATAAGTAGGGGACGAAGCAAATCTGCTCCTTCAGTTATAGTTACAGAATGACCCAGAAGGACCAGTGTTTTGAAATATATCGCAAATGTTTTGTTTGTTTTGTCTTGTTTGACAATACTGTTTGCTATTGTTTAGGCGGCTAACATGATCTGGAGCTATCGCCAAAGGTCAGCACCAACCCGGACAACATCACTGCACTTATAAACTTCATTTTGAAGTTACAGCCATTGTTTGGGATGCATGCTACTGACATACTTTTTTTTTTTTTTTTAAATGTTAGACAACATTCTTTCACTTTTAATTACCTGAAAATGCTCAAATATACTGTGCATCTTTAATAAAGGAGTAATTCCCTAAAATAACAGGTACTACACTTAAATACTGTGTACTGTGTAACTCCTACTTAACAGCAGTACAACTTCAAAGGACAGTTACAGCTGTTGTTATAATGTAAACATAGAAAAGATTCTCTCTGCGCACAACTGAGTTTATTTATTTCTTCACAACAGTAATGAAAATAAAATGACTACCTGTACCTACCTCCTCCAAAGAGGTGAGTCATGAGTTTGCTAAGAGTCTGCTTCAGATTAAACTCCACTAGTTTCACTGCCTCCAGGGTGTGAGTTTCTTGCTTTTGTGGAGTGCGGGGACTCTTCTCAAAGAGCAGCAGGTCCTCTCCGTTTGTCACGTTCGCAAACAGCTGCAGGGAAAGACACTGTAACTTCATATAATAACCACCCAAGTGTAGTGAATCTTGAAACTGACATTCCTCAGCACAAGTATTTTATCATAAAGTGGCACAGCAGCGTAGGTCAGAACTTTTCCTAATCTAATTTACTAATCTAATGGCTTTAGAATGGAAAAGGCACGGTGGAAGATAAATGTCACTGACATGCTTGTTAATGTTATAATTTCTGAAATCATGAATTGGCCATACTGTATTTATCACTTAGATAAATTAAACTATAACACTAATTAAGTGAATGTACATATTGGCACTCATTTATCAACACAAATGTTAAACCCTGGTACTGTACTGTATATTAAAAATATTATCAGTGCTCTAATTTCAGTTGTCCAAAAACACTATTAAATTTATTTTCCCAGTAAATTTACAGTATAATTGTAAATCTCGAAAAACTACTCACTTCTAAATCTTTTGTAGTCATTTTTGTACTACTTTAGTATAAATACATGTTAATTTGGATTCATATGTTGTTTTTTTCTGACTTCCTGTGAATGAAAAGACACAAATTCGCCCATTTTCTCATTGGAAATAATGATATTTTTAAATTTACCTGTCCTGGTCACAAAAGCAAAGTTTGTGGGGAATAATAGCCATTTTCTATACTTTTGAGGCATAAGCAATTAGGAAATAACACTTACTACCCAGGAACAAAAAAAAAAAAAAATCTGTTACACGGTGTTATACACCATTAGAGCTAATACTGTCAGCATCATCTACATTCACATACAAATCCGATATATGGATGGATGTGCATAAATTCAGACAGACAGACATTGCCTTAAAAGTGCCTGATTTTGATAATCTGAACAATTTATGATAATGATAATGTATGTCCTAACCAAGGTTGATCATAATTAGATAAGCAGTTTTCAAGATGTACAAACTTATATCTGTTGCCTGGGATATACTCTCCCAGAGAGGAATAAAATCTGAATTGGCCTTAAAATAGTTTTACCTTGATGCTATTCAGCAAGCCGTATGTTTGTTTGTTTGTCATTTAATGTCATTTAAATTACCTTAAAACACTGGCTAGTGCTTTCCTACTGCAGCTGACCTTGCAACAATATGCTTCCTCCTAACTGCTGACTGTCACATCAAGCTGAGCTTTTAATGTAGGATGTTATGTCAGTGAAGCTATCTAATACTTTCTGCAGACCAGTCTTAAGCCATCTCCCAAATTGTCAAACCGTCTCTGAATGAAGCCCTCAGATTCTTTATGGCATGCAAAGGAGCATTTGCAAATTGCTTGTGCTTTTTTTTTTGTTGTTGTTGTTTTTTTTTTTTTTTTTTTTTTTATACTATTCAGTCAAAAGCATTCAGCAAATTACACTGTCAGATCCCCAGTCCCTTCTGACACTGAATCCCTGGAATAGGCCTTTAGTCCTGGTGAACATGCATAACAGTGGAAACATTAATTTCACGACAGTCTCCAGGGATGCATTTATACTTAAAGTACTGGCTGTTGGTTTTCTTATACTTACTGTAAAACATGTACATTCATGCCAGGAAATTCACAATGCAGTGTTATGTAGTGGACTGTAAATTGTTCACAAAACAATCTTACTAACTCAGCGCATCCTACACATTGTGATATGATTAATTACAGTAATTCGAATTTTAGTCTGATCAATCACAAGATGCCTTTTTAGTTATCTGAAGTTCTAATTGTGATTTAAGTTGCCAACTGGTGATAACAAAAAAGTGTTAATGTAATGCATGCTCTTTCCTTGAGTAGCAAAATAAAAAGTGAATATTTAAAAGCCAGTGTTACAAGAATACACAGGATTTAACAGTGGAATGGGTAGCTCGGACTGTACAGTATACTTCATTGTGAAACTTCACTGCTTTATTTCACTGGGAGTAAGAGACAGGATTGCCATCCTCCAGCTATTAATATTACTTGTGATGTCTCTCAAGAAAGTGCGGCTCAGCTGCCTTCTATATTAAAGCACTTCTAAAGGCTTAATTCAGCAAAGGTGAGTAAAACTTTATTAAGGCAAGGGAGAAAACTAACTCTGAAGGAAATAAAATATTCTTGCAAGAATACTGTACCACAGTATATAAAAACAGTGGAAGATGTACGTAAATCTTGGCTAAGATGTACGTATGTCCAACAATTATTTTTTCCCAGTTTTTAAATGTAGCACATATTAAGCCAACTTCTGGAATAACAAGTATGTAACTCTGGTGCCTTACTGTCTGTGCAGCTTTATTAAATGTAAAATATAATTCTATACAACTGTGATACAACTTGTATGCAAACACTTTCCTACATATTGCTTAAATTGCTGAGATAGAGTGCTGTTTCAGAATAATGAGAATTGTTCCAGATACGACTACATTTATATTTCTCTTTATAGTTCTATTCCAGTACCTGTTGTTTTTGTGGTACTGTAGATTTTGTTGATCACACCAATTTCCTCTGAATGACACATCAAGCTCTCATTACACCCAATCTTCAGGCCAAATTAAAAAAGAAATCTGCAATTATCTTAGACATTCCAAATACCCTTGATGTGTGCTGCACTGTTAGTTGAAAAAGAAAAAAAGTTTGTTTCGGTGAAGCATTTGAGCCGATGTCAAATTAAAGTTTAACTAAGCAACTAGCCCTAAGTTAACAGTCCCTTCTGTTTAGTAACATGTGACAGATTCTTCACACTTGAATTACTGTACTTGTAAACAAGTAAAATAGTCAATCTTACCTCGTGAATTGAGAACAGACGCACACCCTCCATCTGGTGGAAGACAGGGTAGTGGCTGCTGTCGATTTCGTCCCGCCTGTAGACATCACCAGCAACCAGGAAGGCATCAAGGCCGGAGCACACCAAATCTCGCTGGTGGGCAGAGGTGTGTGCCCTCAGCATGTGGTTGCAAGTTAAGTAATAGTTGTCTCCTTTCTTTCTGCTGGCATGGTCAGATGGGATCAACAAGCTATCGAAGTTCTGCTCAACGGTTACCACAGGACACATGTTGTCGTAGACTGAGAACAATGGGTTCCCAAAGCGGCCTATGTATTGCTTATAGAAATGGTCTTTAATCCGCTCCTTAATCAGCCACAATGGGTGGTATTTCTGGTTGTGCAAGTTCTTCCCCACTTTGGAGAGTATTTTGGGGGTGACGTTGGTGTAGTCATCTTGAGGGTAAAGTTTCCCAAAAAGTTCCACTGATTCTGACAGTCTTGATGTTGATGCCAGGCTTCTGAAGTAGACATGCCTGAAGGTCCTAGGTTTTGTTTGCTGAAGATAAACTGGCATTTTGAAAAATTGGAAGAATGATCTAAGCCCACAGCATAGCGTCATGGCTGTCTCTCCATGTACCCTAAAGAAATGGGAAGTCATTAGAGTAACATCAAGAAAATGTAATAAATCATGTTTCATGGTTCTAATTGTGTTTCTGGCTACCTGCAATCAAGCTGTGGGGAAGCCATTAGCTATTGAATGCATTTTTTTGCACATCCTCATGAGGCTGATGCTTTCTATTGTAAACAACACCCATTTTAGAAATTGCTATGGATAGACAACTTTCTCTGAAAATGATAAGCACAGCCAACCTCTGCTGACTTTTACCAATAAAAGCTGTTAAAGTCATTTGACTGCAAAAGCCAATAACCAGGATGCCATTTTTCAGTTTACATTTGACAGGAAACATATTTAAGTTATATGGGAACATAACTGTTTCCCCACCCTTGGTGCTAAGTCTCAAGTCTAAATGCCAGTATCATTATTGGAAGAGAGTTGTCTCCAACCAAAACTGGGTGCAGGGTAATTGTTTACAGAGGGGTTAAATAATACTCTTCATTCAGGTGTTTTACAAATATATTAAAAGCATCCAGTTACAGGAATAATTGTAAAAATATATATTATTGATAAAAGATTATTAATTATTAATTAGAATTAAAGCCAATTAATAAAACCTAACAAATACACAAACAACATAAAATACTGTTTGGGAAATAGCCAAAATACTGAGAAAACACTTTCACAAATGACCTTCCCCCAAAAGCTGCCAATTATAAAAACAAGGTAGCACACTACAGTGGCAGGACACCTGAAAGCTGCAGCACGTTGTATCGGAGAAGAAAAAAGTATAAAACTCTCAAAGGGTCATCTTTAAAAGGTTCATCATAATTTGACTGTGTTCAAAATGAATGAAACATGAAAATGGGAAGCAGCCAGAGAAGAAAATATCCTAAAAAGTAAGTAAATGTTTGTGGCTGGGACCAAGCACTAGCTACAAGCATTCTCATAAATCTTCAAGTATACCTTACTTTTTCTCTTTAGAACAGGCTGATTTTGTTATCAGTCATCCGTTCAGTGTATTAAACATTGCACCTGTGTCCTGAGCAGAGCTTCCGTCTTGGATTGTTTAAAAGCATCCCTGAATTGTTAACAAGGGAATCATGTCAAGAAAATTAGGAAGCAGATCCTGGCCCTGGCACTCAAGACTAAAGAGAAAACAAGGAATGTGAAGCACCAAGGAACTGGCACAATATGGTATGAGGGTGGTTTTCTGAATGAATCTTCCAGGTCTGGTAGTGAAGCACTGCTCACATAAAACCTTAATGAACAGAGCTCCAGGTCAATTTATTTCTTCTGGGAGGTGGAGCAGAAGCAGAAGCAGAAGAAGCAACATCAGAAGAAGATGCAGAAGCAGATTCAGAAGCAGAAGCAAAAGAGATGCAGAAACAGAAGTAGAAGATGCAAACGAAGCAACAGCAGAAGTAGATGCAGAAACAGAAGCAACATCAGAAGAAGATGCCGAAGCAGAAGATGCATAAGAAACAGAAGCAGAAGATGCAGATGCAGAAGAAGCAACAGCAGAAACAGATTCAAAAGCAGAAGCAACAGCAGAAGATGCAGAAGTAGAAGCAGAAGATGCAGAAGCAGATTCAGAAGCAGAAGCAGCAACAGCAGAAGAAGATGCAGAAGCAGAAGTAGTTCTGTGACTGAAATATATATATAGGAAGCTCTGCTCAGCTAGGGCATTAGCGTACTATGTTGACTGGACTCGGAATTGGTGTCAGGCAGAACAGCTCTTTATCTACAGTGGGTCGAAGTTCCACAGACAAGTCCTGTCCAAACAGCGGCTGTAGAAGTGATTAGTGGGCGCTGTCAGGATTGCCTATGATCTAGCCAACCTGCCCCCTCCAGGACACTTACTCCAGTGCTAAAGGTAGCTGCATGTGCACACTGAGGTGTGGGTTCTGCCCACACTTTTTTTTAGGTTCTGTGTACTATATGTCATGGGTATACAAAACCTGGGCTTTGGGACCAGTGCTAAGGGTAGCTACCTGGTCTACCCTTTTTAGCACATCTGCCAGTGCTGCAAGTCCTGCACTTGTGACAGCTTGGGTATACTATCCCAATTCGTAATGGAATAACATTTCATACTTGAAAGGGAATGTTAGGTTATGTCATAACCCTAGTTCCCTGAAATAGAAATGCTATCCATTACCTTTCAAGGTCGCTGAATTCACTAAAGAACGGCGGGCTTGAATAGAAATTTGGCGCTGATCCCTCCTGCTCACAGCACCTTATCCCCTCAGGGGCAGGGTCTTCGTGCCCTACACAGAGGGGGCTCATACACAGCTTTGACATACGACTCAGATAATTCAGGCTACACAGAGCAAATCAGTAATGGATAACATATGACACTTGAAAGGGAACTCATGGTTTCTCAATAGGAAAGTAACACACCACAATTTCAGGGTAGAGTACATAGCTGAAGAGAAATAGTAATACAAAATGACCCAGTCAAAGTTTCAATTTTCTCTGTAAAACATGTTATATGCGGTATTCGGGCTCAGAAAAATGAACTTCATATACAGAACTACTACTAAAGAGAGCTATTTTTTGTAATAGGGAAACAGCTTAATCAAACTATTGTTTACATGCTGAATAATGAATTCCCTTTTAACTTCTGCACTGGACTATATAAATATATTTAAATAAAAAAAAACTTTTTCCCACCACCTCTGCCAGAGACAGGTAATCATTATTTTATTAGTCTACTACAAATGGTCAACAGTTTAACATTGTAACCAATGTTATGACAAAAAACATTTATGAAATGCTTTCCATGTTCCCTGTAAAAGTGTTATTAGTTTTCAGGTACTGGCATGTGACTGATTTCTTACTATTTCATTGTTCGTCAGACAGTGTCCTTACTATTGGAAATGCACACACCGGAAACACAAATTATTTTAAAAAGCAATTTCTAATTATACAGAAGTGCTTGAAAATGCATTTTACTACTTGAAAATCCCAACTGCTATTCATATATATTATTTATTCAAATACTTCCAATAGTATTTTTTTTTTTATTATTGTTTGCTCTCAATAGTACTGACCAAAAGAATATATTGAATACAAAAACTGTTACACTTGAGACTGTACAGGAGCAATTTTCAGATATGCACAACATTATTCAACAGAATGATGAAGCAACTCACCAGAACAGAAAAAAGCAAGGTGTTCCTATACACAGAGACTACTGTACATAAATTTACTAGTCACAAAATGTTTCCTCCTCCATTACCTGAAGGTTCATTTTAATTCATTTCAACTATTATTAAAACTGCCTTTCACACACAATTGCATAATGCTACTGTATGCTGACTTAAATTTTGCAGAATAAGCCATTTTTACACACTTTGTATTCAATGTACACTCAAAGTGAGTCTTAGGTATTGTTCTTTATTATTCCTAGAAATCGCTTGGCTTTTCATACTACACATTTTTATATATCTATTTAAAATCCCCATAATGTTACACCCAATACAAATAATGTATTCTCATTTTGTTCAGGTTTACACAAAACCCAGGGCAAAACAATTAAAACATGTAAGCTTACTTTGTACTGTTTGTGTTTTTCAGAGTAATAAACTAAACTGTAACAAGTCTACCTTCTGTTCTGGAAATGTCTGCAAAGCCTACTGAAGCCAGTTACTGGAGAGTAATCAAGTGCTTACTTGCAGTACAGCCCACACTTAAACTCAAGTATTGTGAAAATGTAATTACTCTGACACCATCCCCTTTCTCTGGTTGTCACAATTTCTGTCGTTGACATTTATGTTTGGCTGGAAGGTAATTTAAATTGTGCAGAGCCTAGAGACAATTAGGGCAAGTCTGAGAGCTTGAGACAAGACAGTGGGAATTCTTTAAAGTTCAAGACACTTTTCGCTTATCTGTGCCATTTAATTTTCTGCAGATTAAAAAATGCATACAAAATGGAACCTATGGTAAAAAATACCTCGGCTTTCCAATTCTTCTCTCCATCACTTGCAGAGAAGCTGAATAAAGTAATTAGGTTGCCTCTTGCAGTGTCTGGTTACTTTCAGTCAGCAGTTTGCTCCTTGACCCCAGAGAAAGAAGGCTCGCTAAACAATGATCAATAGGCTGGATAAAACTGTCTAAACCTGTTTGAGTTGGACACTTTGCACTGGGGTTTCAGGGAGTGAGGAGCAGTTATGCAGAAGAGTAACAAAACCCTAAGGGCCCTATTTATCAAGTCTGTTTGCAACGCAAACATGTGTAAAACAGACTGCAGCTGCCCATCAATGGCGTTTGATAACTTGTGATTTACCGACCAGGTTTATATGTGCACAGTAGCTGGTTGCACAGGGAGAAGGAGGAGGAGGAGGAAGAACGTGATAACTAATGTTATCAGTCTCTGACAATCCTTTTAAAAATATTCCTCACACCATTAACCAACATTTTAAAATAAATCGCTCACCACAATTACAAAATGGGTACACTTTATAAATAACCTGAAGATTTTACATAGATATTTCCTAAATACTAAAACAATTAGCTCCTCACATTTAATTACACATCAACCAAAACACCAAAATCAAACAACCAGCTTTTGAATTTAATAGCAATGACTTGCATACTGTGTCTGAAAAAAAATACCGTACCATTATTTATTATACATTGATTGGATAAAATGTACAATTTTATTCCACACAATTGCATAAACTGTGCTAATGCATGCTAATGAAGCATTAAGGCACGGCAGGGAATGGGTTGACATGATATAACCGCACACAATACGAAGCGGAGCGTCTTTAACCTTAGGTGTGCGGTTATATCATGTAAATCCAACCCCTGGAGTATCTTAATGCTATTATAAAATGATTAGAAAATTATTAGCTGATTTACTTTTTAAAATTAACAAAATACATTTAAAAAAAAAAAAAATCCAATAACAGTAGATATCACTACGCACAATAAAAATGTTCCAGTGAAAAGTAAACATTTGTTTAAAAGTGTTTTATTTCAATACATTAACATCAGTTTATTCATCAATATACATATTGATTAAAATGTGTTTTAAGTAATGTATATCAATTCTATTAATATATTACATGCAAATTTACTATTTCATTAAATGAACATACATATTTAAACTTAGTACTTTACTTAAATCAATGTGATAAAACTTTAATTATAGATCAGTGATTTTTTGGATAAATGTTCACTTGAACATTGCCAGATATTGTGCAATTTGAATAAAGCATGCTCTGAATGAACTGCTACAGGTGATTATATATATATATATATATATATATATATATATATATATATATATATATATATATATATATATAGACACACACACACACACCAGGTAGTGGGCAAAAAAATTTAAACACATGTAAAGTCACTTAATAGGGCATTGGGAAACCACGTGCAGCTAGTACGGCCTGTATGCGCCATGGCATAGAGTCTACCAGCCTCTGGAATTCTGCAGGAGGGATGCAGCACCATTCTTCCACGAGAAAGTGAAGGAACTCACGCCTGGTTGATGGAGGTGGAAAACACCGTCTCAGGCGTCATTCCATAATATCCCAGTGGGTTCAGATGTGGTGACTAAGAAGGCCATAACATAAGGATAACATCAGCATCATGCTCATCAAACCACTGGGCGACCACACACGCTCTGTGGATGGGGACATTCTCATCCTGAAAGACACCCCCGGCAGGAAAGAAATGCTGCAACAGGGGGTGAAGATGATCACTCAGTACCATTAAGTAGCGATTAGCATTGACCTTGCCTTCTAAGGGAATGAGTGCACCCAAACCATGCCAGGAAAATGTGCCCCACAACATTACGGAACCACCAGAACCCTTCACTGTTAGAACCAAGCATTCAGGACTGTAGCGTTCTTCAGCTTGGCACCACACATGCACTCGTCCATTTTTCGAGAACATGGTTAAGGATGATTCATCTGACCATATCACATTTCTCCACTGCTCGGTAGTCCATTGCCTGTGCTGTTTGCACCACTGGACTCGCAAACGTGCATCGCCAGGTGTGATGAGCGGTTTGTGCACTGCAACCCGACTATGGTATCCCACTCTGTGGAGTTCTCAGTGGACCGTTTTTGCTGAAACTGGCTGCTCACACACCAGGTTGAAATTTTCAGTCAATTGAACTGCAGTTGCTCGCCTGTTTTGCCTTGCACTACGAATTAATGCATGGATATCATGATTCTGGAGTATGTGCTTCCGCCCACTGTTGCCCTTTGCTGATGATGTCTTTCCCTTGGAGTTCCATGCCGACATCACCTTGGACACCGTTGCTTGTGAAACATCAGCAAGTTTAGCTGCCTTGATCACTGAACCTCCCTCCAAACGCGCCCTAACAATCGCCCCTCTTTCAAAGTCACTGAGGTCTCCTCTTGCAGCCATTCTAGCCATAATTATAGGCAACCAGGCCTGTCCAGCATTTTTATACATGACCCTAAGCATGCTGAGATGTTATTTGCTTAATTACCGCATGGGCCACACCTGTGTGGAAGCCCTTAGCTTCAATATATTTGGTGTCCCTCATTTACCCAGGTGTTTCCATTTCTTTGTTCACTACACACACACACACACAGTGCCTATAGAAAGTCTACACCCCCTTTCAAACTTTTCACCTTTTGTTGCCTTATAGCCTGGAATTAAAATGCTTTTTTTTTCATTTATCTACACATCCTACCCCACAATGCCCAAGTCAAAAAACTATTCTACAAAATTTGTAAAAATTAATTAAAAATAAAGACTGAAATAGCTTGGTTGGATAAGTGTCCACCCCTTGTAATAGCAATCCTAAATTAGCTCAGGTGTAGCCAATCGCCTTCAAAATCACACACCAAGTTAAGCGGCCTCCACCTGTGTTAAATTGTAGTGATTCACATGATTTCAGGTTAAATTCAGCAGTTCCAGTAGGCTCCCTCTGCTGGGTAGTGCATTTCAAAGCAAAGACTCAACCATGTGCACCAAGGCACTTTCAAAAGAACTCCGGGACAAAGTTGTTGAAAGGCACAGATCAGGGAATGGGTATTAAAACATATCAAAGGCCTTGAATATCACTTGGAGCACGGTCAAGACAAGTATTAAGAAGTAGAAGGTGTATGGCACCACCAAGACCCTGCCTAGATCAGGCTGTCCCTCCAAACTGGATGACTGTTAAAGAAGGAGACTGATCAGAGAGGCTACACACAGGCCAATGGCAACTTTGCAAGAGCTACAGGCTTTTATGGCCAAGACTGGTCAAAGTGTGCATGTGACAACAACATCCCAAGCACTCCACAAATCTGGCCTGTATGGTAGGGTGGCAATAAGGAAGTCATTACTAAAGAAAGCCCAACTTGAATCCCATTTGAAGTATGCAAAAAAACACTCAGGAGATTCTGTAGTCATGTGATTCACCTTTTAGCATGACAACGACCCAAAGCACACACCTAAAGCTACACTGGCGTGGCTAAGGGACAAAAAGGTAAACGTCCTTGAGTGGCTCAGTCAGAGCCCCAACCTACTGTAAATCCAATCGAAAATTTGTGGCATGACTTGAAGATTACTGTCCATCAATGCTCCCCAAGGAACTTGACAGAGCTTGAACAGTTTTGTAAAGACGAATGGTCAAATATTGTCAAATCTAGGTGTGCAAAGTTGGTAGAGACCTATCCCAACAGGCTCTTGACTCTCAGACTTTTTTCTCAATAAAAACATTTTGGAGTTTTTTTGGAACAGTGTGGAGTATGGTGTGTAGATAAGTGGAAAAAATCCTCATTTAAATGCATGAAACTCTGAGGCACAGACAAAAAAGTTCAATGGGGTGTAGACTTTCTATAGGCACTGTGTGTGTGTGTGTGTGTGTGTGTGTGTGTGTGTGTGTGTGTATATATATATATATTATATAGACACACACAGTGCTCACCCTTTATAATGCTAAAATGGGGAGCCACAGTTACAGGACTGTGCTATTTGTGTTCCGCCTTATAACGAGAATAAAAGAGCTACTGTAATGGCATTATGGAAGGGACCTCGTGTTATGGCACAATATTGGCTAGACCCAGACGTATATTTGTCCACGCAACACGGCCCAACGGGTAGAGTGGGCACATAATAGATATATTATATATATATATATATATATATATATATATATATATATATATATATATATATATATATAGAGATACATACATGTTGAAGGCTATATTTGCATCCTGAGCCATTCTAAAAAAGGTATAATACCAGAGTTGTGATGTCAAAAAGTGATTATTCCTTGAACTTTGATGGATTTGAATCCTCAAGACCATCACTTTCAATTGAAACACAAAAAGTCTTGTTTTCAATCACTCGACAAACACCCGCAATACAGAAATGTTCACTAATGACCAACAAAATGAGAATAAAAAAAAAAAAAAAAAAAAAAAAAAAATGGGACATTCGTATCTCTGAGAAAATGATGAGGAACGGGAAATTAAAACCAGGTAAAGGCAATCATCCAAATAAAGCTGAAGTACTAAAGGATGATGACACAGAACATCTGTACAGCACTGAAACACTAAGTTTAACACAACTGTATTGCTGAACTTCGTCTTCTTTAATATTAGCACCACAAGAGTATCCATGTATTATAAAAAAATAATAGATGGGCCTCTTCAGTGAGTTACAGGAAAACAATTCCATCTTGGATTTCTGTGGCAGTTTATAAATTAGTCGACCTTCACTCTCGTAATGTATGACGTCACAGAAACCCTGGATGCCGAGCATGCAAATCTGCAGGTACATTGGGCCCTTTAAAATCACAAGGCCTAAAACTGTCTCGAGTGTGGATAGAGTGCAGAGTGTCTTGTTTTGGTGACACAGACGAAAAGAAACGTCAGTCTATGAGGAAAAAAATATAAAAATATACCACAAAACCAGCATAGGGCACAAAATAAGTTTAGTGATATGCGAGGCAGCTAAAAAGGAACAAATTGAAATAGCATAAAAGTGTATTTTGCACAGTATACACACTAGCAAAACTAAACAGACCGTTTACTGATTTGGCTGTGCTTCTAAATTTACAATCAGAAAATGGGTTAGATGTTGGACGAGTACTGCAGTCTGATCATTCTTGCACCGACATCACGGATCACATCGCAAAATCTATTAGAAGAAAGTTAGTTGAATCAATTATCAGCGAGGATCTGAAAATTGGCTTCATGATTGACGAATCAACTACAGTAAGCAAAAAAGCATCCTTAGTTATTTGCATGAAAGTTGTTTTTCCAAAATCCGACGAGGCTAGTAGCATGTTTTTTGCCTTACTACAATTGTCTGATACTACTGCTAGTGCAATACTAGATACAGTGCCATGAAAAAGTATTTGTCCCCTGTCTGATTTTCTGCATTTTTGCACATTTTTCACGTTGAATTTGGTCAGATCTTTTTGTGGGTTGTAGTAGTAGTATATAGAGGGAGTCTGAGAGAAAAAATGACACCAAAGTTAGGTGCTTCTTTCATTTATTTGGTGTGCAAGGTAATCAAACATGCAATTTTCAGGTGTGAAAAAGTTATTGCCCCCCTAGTTAACTCAACCCAATTAAAGGGTCAGTTAGGGTCAGCTGTTTGAATACTTTGCTTAACAATCAAGTCTGATTTGGGCCAGCGCTGCCCAATATAAATCTGACTAAATTTGGCCCTTACCATCAGAGTGATGTTGTCAGCACACTGGTTCTAGAGCCATATCATGCCACGTTCAAAAGAAATTCCTGAAGACCTCTGGAAAAAAGTTGTTGATGCCTATAAGTCTGGAAAGGGTTACAAAGCCATTTCTAAGGCTCTGGGGCTCCACCAAACCACAGTCAGAGCCATACTGTCACAAATGGAGAAAGTTTGGGATAGTAGTGAATCTTCCCAGGAGTGGTCGTCCTGCCAAAATCTCTCGAAAAGCAAGGCAAAAAATTCTGTTGTGTCAAATTAATATTGAAGTAGTGTAATCCAACAGATTGGTCACTTCAGCTCCATTTCAAAATTAAGACTTTAGTGTGTCAACATTAGGTCAGTCAGCAGTCAAAAACTTCAATATATACCTATTGACTTGTTTTGCCTGCCAGAGTGAATTCTGTGAGGAGGTGGTGGTGTGTGTGTGTGAGCGCCGCTGGCAGGTTTGTCAGTCTTTTGTTTTTATATACTGATTTGCATGTATTGTTTCAAACTGTACTGTTAAACAGCTTCACTGTGCTGAGCCGATGCTCTGTCAGCGGCTGAGGGCAGGATGGCCAGGGCAGAAGGAGGCCGCCTCCAAACTTTTCTTTTGAAAGGTTAACCTGCCGACACAGAGTTAAAGTTTCCACCGAGGGTGTTATCTTTGGAGGAATGATTGCTCGTGATTTGGGATGTAGTGGTGTGAGAAGATACAGGTAGAAGAGGTAAAGTCTGCAGAGGACTTTGGATCTGACAAAGGGATACTGGCAAGAGAAAACTGCTTTCTCTACCCCAGGTGGCTTGTTCCATTTCCAGACCATGCCCTTCAGGTTGCATGGAGCCCCAGCCACCTTTCAGAGAGATGATGGACCAGATCCTAGCACCCCATCAGCGCCTCGCCGCCCTTTAGCTCCCACCGCCCCAGTCTGTTGGTGGCCTTGATCGTCAGCATCTGGGACACAAATCTGGGTGGGTGGCGGTCGGGTGGGGGGGCCCACTTAGTGACTCCCTTACCCGTCTATGGTAGAAGAGGTAAAGTCTGCAGAGGACTTTGGATCTGACAAAGGGATACTGGCAAGAGAAAACTGCTTTCTCTACCCCAGGTGGCTTGTTCCATTTCCAGACCATGCGCTTTGGGTTGCAAGGAGCCCCGGCCACCTTTCAGAGACTGATGGACCAGGTCTTGCAGTGTTACGTTGCCTAAAAGGGTGTGGACCTTGCTCCTCCTTCGGTCGTCCTTCAGTCACTGAGGGAGGCAGGGCTGACGGCTAATTTTGGCAAGTGTGCAATCGGCAAACAAGAAACAGAATATCTTGGCTTCATTATGGGTAATGGGCAGGCAAAGCCAATCACCTCTAAAGTCCAGGCTCTAGTGGAGACGGCGATCCCGAGGACCAAGCCGCAGGTGAGATCACTATTGAGGTTAGCAGGCTATTACCGCTGCTTTATCCCAGAGTATGCCACCATAGTTAACCCCTTAGTAGAACTCACCAGGAAAACGGCTCCAAAAATAGTTAGATGGACAGTGGAGTGTCAGGGGGTCTTTGATCCGATTAAGAGGAGTCTATGCTAGGCACCAGCGCTTATTTCACCAGATTTCAGTAAGGAGTTCATCCTCCAGACAGATGCCTCCCAGATTGGTCTAGGGGCGGTCCTGTCCCAACAAGTTGATGGTGAAGAACACCCAATTATTTATATGAGCAAGAAAATGGCTCCATGAGAGATCAACTACTCCGTCATTGAGGAGGTTTTGGCCATTAAATGGGCCACTCACGCCCTTCGCTATTACTTGCTCGGAAGTTCTTTCACTCTTGTCATGGATCACGCTCCTTTAAGGTGGTTACATATACACAGAATTGTGAGGGTCTGGAATCAACTCCCCAGTAATGTTGTTGAAGCAGACACCCTGGGATCCTTCAAGAAGCTGCTTGATGAGATTTTGGAATCAATAAGCTACTAACAACCAAACGAGCAAGATGGGCCGAATGGCCTCCTCTCGTTTGTAAACTTTCTTATGTTCTTATGTTCTTATGATGAAGGACAATAACGCCAGGATAACTCTGTGGTATCTGGCGCTGCATCCCTTCCACTATAAAACATTGTGAAACATCGTGCGGGTAAGATGCATCAAAATGCAGATTTTTTTTCATGGGAGGGGGGACCTTTGGGGAACTTAGAGTTGATCGAGTGTTCCTTCGGCATCACTCTGAGGAGTGAGATATGTGACAGAGAGAAAAAAGATCCGAACTTTAAATCTCCCTCCCGATCATAAAGGGCGTTCTGTAAGGTTGGTGGTACGTTTCCTCCTACATGGACCGTTTTGGCGGTAAGCGGAAACCGGAAGGGGACCATATTAGGGGGAGCATGTAGTTGCATGTACCTGAAAGGACTCTATTGCAAGCAGCTGCGGGACGGCCCTGCAGTGGAGAAACCATGGCGATGGGTTGCTTGCAGGGAGGAGTTTCTGGGTACAAAGGGGAAGCAACTACATCAGTACTGCCCCTTGCGCTGAATTGATAGCCAGAGTGAATGAACGTGTGTTATTGCATGTCTCGTGTTTTTTTGTCTTTGTCTTTTCTTGAGAGGAGTGAGAATTGGGAGCTGCAGCCATAGAGCCAGCACAGAATCCTGTCTTGGCATGGATTTATTACCACACCACTCACATCCTGTTCACAGGAGGGTATTGAGTGGAGAGTACATTGCTCAGTGTCCTGGTAACCCAGTGAAGATCACAGCCTATGCAGACTGCACTGCTGTATTTATTGCCAACCAGACTGATATTGACTGCAAAGGCACCTGTCAAACACTATTTGGAAAGCTGTCCTCTGCTAAAGTAAACTGGGCTAAAAGTAAGGTGGTGGTGCTCCTGGGTGACTGGAGGGGTTGTCATCCTCTGGTTTTACCTGCTGGACTACAGTGGAGCAAGGGCAGGCTCCTTTATCTGGGTGTCCATCTCGGGGATTGTGGCAAAGTGGCTGCTTATTATTAACAGGGAGAGAGGTGATGCAGTACAAGAATAAAATAGATATTTGTAATCTGGTATGGAAAAGCATATTTTTATTGTTTGTAATCCTGGTCTGGCGAGCAAATAATAAGCTCCCCTTATACACAGCATTGCGTAAAACACGGAGGACAGTAACAGGGATTTGCAGCCCTAAACAATAAACATGGGTCTCACCCACAATATACAAACACGGTAACCAGTCCTGGGTGCGCGCTGTAGTGCTTGTGGTGGGTGATTGTCACAAAGACAGCTGTAGTGGGGACGTCAGACCAGAAGAAACACAAAGAGAGAGGAGATGATAAATGGATGCGCTGCTGCGCAGTTTATTATTACAAAATAAAACAGGACAAAAATAGGACACGGCTATTACAAAATAAAACGACAAAAACAAGACACGGCACTGGCAGCCAAAACAAAGAGACAAACAAAACAGACTAATACTAAACAAAAACATGGTGAGCAGATATTTTACTTCTATTATTATGATCACAATTATTACCTCCGTCTCCTATCCCATTATCCACTCACCGAACACACAACCCCGAGTGAGTGAAAACATGCAGCTTTTATCCAGCTGTACCGTGACTTGATTGCTAATCAATCATTCAATTGGAGTCGCGGTACAACTGCATGTGAATTAATAAAGTGCAATTCCCCATGCTCATATAGTATTACTTTTTACTTGCACGTGAAGTGCTGTGCAATCCTCGTGCCTAAATACAAATATACATTTTTAGACACACATGAGACACAGACCTGTCTATATCCTGTGTACCAATGCCTATTCACCAACATTTAACACACCACACGCAACATATACAGAACAGACACACAGGGGCGGGAACTTTGTCACATATACCCCCCTGTGCAAAGCACACATGGCCTCAACAGTGATACAGTTTATTAAGTGACAAAAGTGGAGTGTTTTTACAGGTTTTACTGCTGTCCCTTAGCGACAGCTAAGGAACATGTAAGCCGTCTATGAACACACAAGTAACAATTATAGACATGACAAACAAACAAACACTCATGATTTTATCACAGGTTGTCTCACCAGTCCTTACAGGTTTAAAACACAAACCAAAGCGAAGAAAAAGATTTACGATTCTCTGTCCCCTACGCTATTAAGCATGACCCCTTGGTAAACGACTGCAGCTGCCTCTACTGCCTGCAGCTGCTACACAGTTTACCAGGGGTCAAATACGTTCCTGCAACTGAGTCTCGCTTTCTTCCAGGCTGACCGACTTCCCGACCCTGGAAATGAACTGTCAGGCCAGCCCGTCCAATGACTTCCCCTTTCGCTACTTAGCGCCCTCACAGGTTGGGAGGGACATTTACAACAAAAACTCATATTTCTGTCAAAGGGATTGAGGGATTGAGTGCACTTGATCAGACAGAGTGTGCTGTACCTGCCGCTGGCCGAGAGGGGGGGGGGGGGGGGGGGGGGGGGGGGGGGGCAGGGAACTTTCTAGCAGGACGGCGGCTTTTAGGTTGCAGGCCCTGCAGAGGCTGTTGTACTGCTCTGAACACCTCCCGTAGAGGCAGCTTGGCTTTGCCTACTTGCAGCAGGTAGGGAGGCTGGGTCTGGACAGGGGTCTTTTTTTGCTGGAAAAGAGGAAACTGGAGGTGGCCCGACTGCCAGACTAATATAAGAGCCTGCTGAGGGTGTGGCAGTGGGTGCGTATTGAGCAGAGAAACAATGAAAACATTAGCCCTGTTTGGCTTTTAGAGGAAACATTAGTATATAATACTTTCTTGATGTGTGATATTGTTCAGTCTTCTACTCTTACAGATCCTTTAGTTGTTGTAAAGGTGTTGTAAGGCTTAAATCCCTTTTAGATTTTAACACCTACAGCTGGGTGACTTTGTGATAGAGCTCCCTTCTGCCTTCATGTACAATCAAGTGCACCCTGCCAGGAAGCCAGCTTAGTGGGAAAGTTGACTCTAATGCATGTTCACTATGAAAAATGATGCTGTAACTTCCAAAGACACTCTGTATCAGTCACCAGACGTCCCTTCAGAATGCAGCAATATATATATCGTTTGGTTGTTAGTAGCTTATTGATCCCTGAATCTCATCAAGCAGCTTCTTGAAGGATCCCAGGGTGTCAGCTTCAACAGGTAGTGGTCACTTAATAGGGCGTTGGGTCGCCACGTGCGGCCGGTATGGCCTATATACGCCATGGCATAGAGTCTACAAGCCTCTGGAATTCTGCAGGGGGGGGAGATGCGGCACCATTCTTCCACGAGAAAGTCAATCAACTCACGCCTGGTTGATGGAGGTTGAAAACACTGTCTCAGGCATCGTTTCAGAATATCCCAGATCTCGTAACTGAGAAGGCCAAGACATATGGATAACATCAGTATCATGCTCATTAAACCAATGGGCAACCACACATGCTCTGTGGATGGAGGCATTGTCATCCAGGAAGACACCCCCCAGCATGAAGATAATCACTCAGCACCATTAAGTAGCGATTAGCATTGACCTTGCCTTCTAAGGAACGAGTGCACCCAAACCATGCCAGGAAAATGCGCCTCACAACATTACAGAACAACCAGAACCCTTCACTGTTGGAACAAAGCACTCAGGGCTGTAGAGTTCTTTAGGTTGGCGCCACACGTGCACTCGTCCATTTGTCGAGAACATGGTGAAGGATGATTCATCTGACCATATCACATTTCTCCACTGCTCGGTAGTCCATTGCCTGTGCTCTCTGCACCAGTGGACTCGCAAACGTGCATTGCCAGGTGTGATGAGCGGTTTGTGCACTGCAACCAGACTACGGTATCTTGCTCTGTGAAGTTCTCAGCGAACCGTTTTTGCTGAAACTGGCTGCTCACACACCAGGTTGACATTTTCGGTCAATTGATCTGCAGTTGCTCGCCTGTTTTGCCTTACACTTCAAATTAATGCATCAATATCAAGATCCTGGTGTATGCGCTTCTGCCTACTGTTGCACTTTGCTGATGATTTATTTCCCTTGGAGTTCCATGCTGGCATCACCTTAGACATCCTTGCTCGTGAAACATCTTGGTCACTGAAGCTCATGCCAAACGCGCCCTAACAATCACCCCTCTTTCAAATTCACTGAGGTCTCCTTTTGCAACCATGCTAGCCATAATTACAGACAACAAGGCCGGTCCAGCATTTGTATACATGACCCTAAGCATGCTGGGATGTTATTTGCTTAATTAATGCATAAGCCACGCCTGTGTGGAAACCCTTGCTTTCAATACACTTGGTGTCGCTCATTTATCCTGGTGTTTCCATTTTTTGTCGGTTATGGGGTGGCAGTAATGAACACAGAGGATTAAATAAAAGCAGCAGGGACTGAATTGCAAAAAAATAACTAAATATGAAGAAGTAAAAACTATTAATAATAACGACATAATAAAAGAAGTGAGAATTTTGATATATAGATTATATACAAATGGGTTTTTTATCGAAATAATTAAAAAATGACATGCTTCCGCAAAATCCAAGAGCAGGTTTGCTTAGAGGTAACTCAAAAATGCACACAGAAAAATACCCAATGATTGTAGCACAACTGATAGCCCAACATACGTTATTGCCGAAATACTGAAAGGCAGCTGCAGCCACATGTTGAAAGCTTACCTAGCTATGTTAAAGATAAAACACATTTTCTGAAAAGGATTAATAATATAAAACATCAAACTTCCAGAGGATACCATTTGATTTTGCATTGATGTAAAATCCCTGTACCCCAGTGTTCCCGGGTATGAAACTTTAGAAGCATGTAAAGAGGCTCTGGAAAATAGAGTATGTAAGAACATGACAACTACAAAAGAAATATTAAAGAAAAATTTAAGATAGTTTTAGACTAGTGTTGTAAATCAAAAAAGATGCATGTAAAAGATGCATTTCACTTTTTGCTGTCATATTTTGATCAAAACTTTACATGACTTTGCATAGCCACTTAGATTTGCATTATCTTCAGTGAATATAACTATATAGTCATTTTCCCAAACAGTCCATTAGAGGTAGCCTACCCTTTCCTGCAACGGAACTTTCGACAGTGACAACTGCGGATGATAATTTTACTTTGTATATGTGGAATATCTCTTTCATACATATATAAGCCTGATCAACCTACATACCACGTCGCAACCGAAAATGCTGTCACACTCGAGTGCATCTCATGTAGATTCGGTTACACTTACACAGTACATTACTAAGGCCCTACATATTTCATGGCAGAGAAAAAACGTGACACGGACCGTGAAATTCATTATTCACCGTGAAAACTGTTTATTTTGTGTACTCTTACACAATAAAGTTGTGTGTATCGGACCAAGCTCCTGATGCGATCATAAGCTTGTTTCAATCTGGACAGAATTTATTGATTGACACTTAACAGCAGCCAATAACCACTCTGGACTCTCCTCTTCTGAAAAGAAGGGAGGTCATGATTGTTGGGGACTCCATATTGAGAAACACAGCAAGTTCAGTTCGCAGTTTGGACCCCCTTACTACAACAGTGTGCTGCCTTCCGGGAGCCTCGGTCAAGCACATCACTGAAAACGTGGACAGGCTCCTAGAACGAACAGGAGACGACCCGGTAGTAGTCATCCACATCGGTACAAACAACATTGGAAGAGACAGACCAAAATCCCTACAAAACAAATTCAGAGAGCTAGGAAGGAAATTAAAAGAGAAAACCAAAACTGTGGTATTTTCTGGTATACTACCCGCACCTTGCAAAGGACCATATGGACAGCTGGAAATAATTAATCAAAACGCATGGCTGAAGACGTGGTGCACACGGGAAGGCTTCACCTATCTTGATCATTGGACCACATTCTACAACGAGGACTATCTGTATAGACGGGATGGACTGCATTTAAATAACAAGGGAACTAGTCTACTCGGAGAAAAGATCCTCGAGCAGGTTCGGAAGCATTTAAACTAGAAAGGAAGGGGGGAGAAATCAACAAAAAAACAGAAGGGAGACCGCATCAAAACAAGAACAACAACTCAGGTAAGACAACCATTAAATGTATTTATCTAAATGCTAGAAGTATCAGAAACAAAATTCTAGAACTTGAAGCTACTGCACTAACAGGTAACTATGATGTGATAGGTGTTACAGAAACGTGGTTGTCTGAGAGTGATGGGGACGAATATAATATTTGTGGGTATACACTGTATAGGAAAGACAGGCAGGACAGAAGAGGAGGAGGGGTAGCGCTATACATAAGAAACAGTCTTGAAGCCCAGGTGTTAAACCTGGACAAAGAAAATAAAACCGAATCAATATGGGTCAGAATAACAGACAAAAATTCAAAGGGCATAATAATAGGAGCATGCTATAGACCGCCAGATTCAGACGGTGAGCAAAATAATCTGTTATACAATGACATTAGAAATGTGTGTAGCAAAGGAGAAGCCATACTAATGGGGGATTTCAACTTCCCCCAAATAAAATGGGAAAACCCGGTGGGTAGCGCGAAGGATGAAATAGAAATGGTGGAAATGACAAATGACTGCTTCCTAACACAATTTGTGAAGGCACCCACTAGAGGGGAGGCATGCCTTGATTTAGTCTTTTCAAATAACGAAGATAGAATAACTAAAACAGAGGTCAGAGAACCACTGGCAAACTCAGACCACAACATGGTCTCATTTGAAGTGTTTTTTAAAACCCCAAAAGTAAAGACTAAAGTTAAGGTTTACAATTTTAGAAAAGCAAACTATGAAGGTATGAAACAGAGACTAACAGAAGTAGATTGGAGTAAAATAGAGAAAACACCCACAGAAGAAGGATGGTTGTTCTTCAAAAATGTAGTACTAGAGGCGCAAAACAATTACATCCCTAAAGTAGACAAATCTAAATGTAAAACTAAATTGCCAAAATGGTTTAATAGATCAATTAAAAAAAATATTCAGCGAAAAAAAGGCACTTTACAGAGCATTAAAAAAGGACCAAAAAGAAAGTACGCAGAAAGAGTACACGGAACTGCAAACGCAAGTCAAAAAGGAAGTTAGAAAGGCCAAGAGAGAAATAGAAATGAACATTGCTAAGGGAGCTAAAACCAATTCCAAAATGTTTTTCCAATATTACAACAGCAAGAGAACATTCAAAGAGGAGATTAAATGTTTAAGAGATACAAATGGCAAAATCGTAGAGGAAGAAAAAAAAATAGCAAATATGTTAAATGATTACTTTTCACAAGTTTTTACAAAGGAAGATACTGACAACATGCCCCACATGTCATCCAGTTCCTATCCAGTTTTAAATAACTTTAGCATAACTGAGGCAGAAGTGTTAAAGGGACTAGGAGCTCTTAAAATAAACAAATCCCCTGGGCCGGATGAGATCCTCCCAGTAGTACTCAAAGAAATGAAAGAAGTTATTTACAAACCGCTAACCAAGATCATGCAGCAGTCTCTTGACACAGGGGTGGTACCGACAGACTGGAAAATTGCAAACGTAATACCGATCCACAAAAAGGGAAACAAAACTGAACCAGGTAACTACAGACCAGTAAGCCTGACTTCTATTATATGCAAACTTATGGAAACTATAATAAGATCCAAAATGGAAAATTACCTATATGGTAACAGGGTACTGGGAGACAGTCAACATGGTTTTAGGAAAGGGAGATCGTGCCTAACTAACTTGCTTGATTTTTTTGAGGATGCAACATCGATAATGGATAATTGCAAAGCATATGACATGGTTTATTTAGATTTCCAGAAAGCTTTTGACAAAGTCCCGCACAAAAGATTAATTCTCAAACTGAACGCAGTTGGGATTCAAGGAAACACATGTACATGGATTAGGGAGTGGTTAACATGTAGAAAACAGAAAGTACTGATTAGAGGAAAAACCTCAGAATGGAGTGTGGTAACCAGCGGTGTACCACAGGGATCAGTATTAGGTCCTCTGCTATTCCTAATCTACATTAATGATTTAGATTCTGGTATAGTAAGCAAACTTGTTAAATTTGCAGACGACACAAAAGTAGGAGGAGTGGCAAACACTGTTGCAGCAGCAAAGGTCATTCAAAATGATCTAGACAAGATTCAGAACTGGGCAGACACATGGCAAATGACATTTAATAGAGAAAAGTGTAAGGTACTGCACGCAGGAAATAAAAATGTACATTATAAATATCATATGGGAGATATTGAAATTGGAGAAGGAATCTATGAAAAAGACCTAGGAGTTTTTGTTGACTCAGAAATGTCTTCATCTAGGCAATGTGGGGAAGCTATAAAAAAGGCTAACAAGATGCTCGGATACATTGTGAAAAGTGTTGAATTTAAATCAAGGGAAGTAATGTTAAAACTGTACAATGCACTTGTAAGACCTCATCTTGAATATTGTGTGCAGTTCTGGTCACCTCGCTATAAAAAAGATATTGCTGCTCTAGAAAGAGTGCAAAGAAGAGCGACCAGAATTATTCCGGGCTTAAAAGGCATGTCATATGCAGACAGGCTAAAAGAATTGAATTTGTTCAGTCTTGAACAAAGAAGACTACGTGGCGACCTAATTCAAGCATTCAAAATTCTAAAAGGTATTGACAGTGTCGACCCAAGGGACTTTTTCAGCCTGAAAAAAGAAACAAGGACCAGGGGTCACAAATGGAGTTTAGACAAACGGGCATTCAGAACAGAAAATAGGAGACACTTTTTTACACAGAGAATTGTGAGGGTCTGGAATCAACTCCCCAGTAATGTTGTTGAAGCTGACACCCTGGGATCCTTCAAGAAGCTGCTTGATGAGATTTTGGGATCAATAAGCTACTAACAACCAAACGAGCAAGATGGGCCGAATGGCCTCCTCTCGTTTGTAAACTTTCTTATGTTCTTATGTTCTTATTGGTAGATATGGGCATCCGGGGAGGGTTTAGTAGCCTAGGAGATCTCAACTGATACTAAGCAAGTGAACATTTTGAGTGTCCAAAATGAATACAAAAAATCTACAACAACAATTACTGCAGCAGATCGTGTACAATAATTTTGCATTCTACTGGTGGCAAACTATTATGTACAACCTGCAATGCTTCATTGGATCACATACGTCGAGCTATGATCCAGCGGCATTTACTCTGAGACGGCAATCATAAACAGAAAAAGGTTGCGGATAGTGCACTGCTTCAAAACGAAAAGGTAAAAAAACCCTAAAAAACATAGTAATGTTAAATAATACTAGTTTCACTCAAGATAGGCGGCTACGGTTGGGACTGATTTAAAAAAAAATGTACTTAAACTTAAAAGTTTACTGTGGAATATAGCCAAATGTAAGTAAATGATGAGGGTTCTCTTAAGACATCTATTTTTCGTAAATCACAGACAGAAATACAATTTTGCGTGCGTCTGAATGAAGGAACGCAGTGAGCTTATAGAAACTACAAAGATGATGATTTGACTACACAAAAGACTGACTTTGGTTACTAAGTATATCGCTAATGATATTACAAGAATAATCTCGAAACATTGGAGGATACTGGAATGTGATCCTCAACTTCGGCCTTTCGTGACCTCTCCACTTAGATTTTGTTATAGACATGGTAGGAATATTAATATTAACATTAGTAGCTTCTGATATAAATCAGTACCATCTAATGATAAGTGGCTGACTAAAACAGTACATGGTAACTTTTGGTGTGGAAGATGTGCCCAATACCAAATATTTTAATCATCCACACTCTAGTCGTAAATAAGGTTTTATCAATTGTAATACATGTGCTTAGAAGTCCTTGTGGCTTAGTTTATGTAGGACAAACAAAAATAAATTTTAAAAGAAGTATAGCAGAACATAAGGCTGCAATATGAAATAACAATATAGATGCGATAACGAGGACCTGAAAAAGTCTCCGTCTCTAAGAGAGGTGCTAATACATTTAATTTGCTAATGAGGAGAGAGTCATTCTGAATTTATACTTTACAATCTATGGAACCCCATTGACTTAATGAAACACTAGAACTCAATCCATATCTCTAAAATGTTAAGTTTTAAAAATTACATAATTACTCTTTGTATGCCGACTTGAATCTTTAGTCATCCTGGGTTGAGAATCGTGTTCTACTATCCTCCAGTCTTTAGTATTGAATAACTGTAACGTATAGCAGAATCTATGATTGTATTTTAAAGCATTTTAATGTATCAGTGTTTGAGTTTAATCGTTGTATAATTACACTATGTATGTACTAATAATTGATTCTAAAACCATGTTCAACTTATGAATGCTATAACTGGTGAAAACTGTCGATGTCTGTCTGTTTAAATGTCTGTGGCTGTTAATAATGAATTATTGGATTGATTGGTGTCCTTTATAAAGCTGTTTTTAATTGACAATCGCTGCAACACCTACTAGCACAGAACACATTAATCTATGTGCACACTATTTGGCTAGTTTACATGCCACAGCATGCACACTAAATTTACTGTGAACAACAATTTAATGCACACGACAATGTCTGAAACTAAACGTGACCACAAAGCCCCAGTAGTCCAAGTGTACCTTTTGGTCATTAACTTATTATGAAAGATGAAGGTGGATTACATTGACCGAAAATGAGCGATCAACAGACACAGCAACAAAAAGTGAAACTGCACTGCTTACCTTTTAATTTTAACATATATTCCTTGTCTGATGCAATGCATATACAATAAAAGTCATGTTGTGCAATGATACCCTGGCGTGGCTCACCCTCTGTCTCTTGCTCTCTTTCGACAGGTGTTCCCCAAGGCTCAGTCCTCTTGTTTTCTCTCTAAAACCCACTCCCTGGGTCCCCTCATCTCCTCCCATGGCATCTCGTATTATTTCTATGCTGATGAAGCTCAAATCTTCCTCTCCTTTCCCCCCTCTGACATTTCCTTCCGTATCTCTACCTCCTCCTGGATGCACTTGCATCATCTTAAACTCAAACTCTCCAAAACAGACCTCCTTTTCTTCCCCCTCTTCCTCCCCCACTGCTAATCTCTCTATCTCTATTCCTCTGCTCTAGCGATATGAACATCAATTACACTACAAATTTAAAAAATGGACTGTTTCATGATATATTTACAAAGCAGGCATGTTGCTGATACAAACCTATGTATGTGTGTCACATTAAGCACCTTGAATCATCTGAACCTCCAAAACCTATATAAAATAGTTTGGCATGCAAAATGAATTGTACTTCTTTGCCACCACTCACTCAGTAATTCACAAACTATACATAAACACATGCTCATGAGTTGGAACTGGCCTGGGATTGGTCTCTGATTGGTTGAACTGGCTGGCTGTACAAATTATATAGATTTGCCAGCTGCCCAATAATTTGTTTATAGACTTACTGTAGTATAGTAATACACTTGATGTAAATGTCGTCTAAAGTTTAAACCTGACAGCCCTATTCACAGCAGACTCCACTATACTAATATTACGCCATCTATGTGACCTAAAACCCAGTTTAGTTCTTGAGAGGTCATTATGTAGGTACAGTAGGTGACCAATCTTTACTTTCAAAATCAATCAAAAAAGTAAAATTAACGATCTGTTTAGGTAAACCTACAGCACATTAAAATACAATTTTTACTCATATTGAATATTGTATGGTTTGTTTCTTTTGTATTATACTAGTCATTCTAAAAGCCATTTCGAATATGAAGGCATTCTGGTCAAATGGATCGGATGGCTTCTAACCCGAAAATCAGAGACGCAAAAAGCAACATTAATCTTCTTAAATAAGATATCGTATCACACAATGACTCCACATATGCTATTGATCCAGCAAGCAAGTAGCTGTAAAGGTCATTGTGTTGGCCTGCTGTTTTCTAATTATAAAAAATGTTATGGTAAATGAGCTAACATTCGACTTCCAGCTGGAAGTCAACAAAGCAGCTGGTGGCCACAGAGACCTCATGCACTATGCAACACTACAACAGCACAAGATGCTGCTGCTGTTTCATTTAATTATTTAAAGAGCTGTTAACTCGAACCCTAACCCTAACACAGATCTCATGCACCGTTCAACACTACAACAGCACAAGATGCTGCTGCTGTTTCATTTATTTAAAGAGCTGTTAACTCGAACCCTAACCCTAACAGACCTCATGCACTGTGCAACACTACAACAGCACAAGATGCTGCTGCTGCTGTTTCGTTTAATTAAAGAGCTGTTAACTCGAACCCTAACCCTAACACACCTCATGCACTGTGCAACACTACAACAGCACAAGATGCTGCTGCTGTTTCATTTATTTATTTAAAGAGCTGTTAGAGCAGATTTGGCATTTTACGGCAACTATAGATACACCAAACTTTTAATCCCTCAAACGTCTCAAACCGCGTTCAGGTCAGATGATAAATGATTGATTTCATACTCTGTCAAACATGAACGGTAGTTTCAAAATTGCTTATGCTTTATAATTTACATTACATATTTAGTTTATAAAGAAAGCATTTCCCTATTTTTCAAATGTTCAACCATACCACAAACATTCAACAAATCTCCAAGTGCTAAATAATAATTGTGTTTTGACTACCACCAACCATTTTCTTAAATTACGAAGCAAAAACAGTTTTTTATTGCTCCATGTAAATAAACAATTGTGGTTAAATTGATCAAAACACTAATAAAACGAAATGCTGCCTCGCCACCAGAAATCATTCCAAGTATGCTGTACGGGTGTGCACAAAAAAAAAAAAAAAAAATAGAAATAGGGGAGTGTAACAGGGAGAGATCTGTGCTGACTCTGCTGGCGTGTTCACAGGGCTGCAGGAAGAGGGCGGCAGTCGCCCAACAACCGCCTGTGAGTCATGGCAGTGACACGGGGAGGTGGGAAAGTGTGAGTGTGGACTTTCCCCCTCTCTGAATGGCCGAGAGGCGGGTCTTGGGTGATTGTCGGTCCTATAAAATAACGCTCTGTTGTTTCCTCAGGTCTGCCCACTTAGACGCGCTAAGGGTGCGGACGCTTTGATTCGGGACCGGGAATCAGCGAGACAGAGAGAGAGAGAGAGCGGGGAACCCTTGGGCAGACCCCGGCGTATTGTAAAAGAGCAGGCTAGATAGCCGAGAGAGTAGGACGGTGATCCGGGTCGTGCGGGTAGCGGCAGCCGGGATAACGCTGCCGAGTGCAGCACCTTTTATTTGTAGTTTTATTACTGTTTTATTTTCCCTTGTTCTTTTCGCCTTCTGTTTTCATTATTATTTCTTTGAGCACCTGCGAGTGCATTTGCGGTTCGTGTACCAGCTGTGGTATTTCCGTGATGCTGTCTATCATCGTTGATAGACAGCCCACAGACAACAGTGCCCTCTGCCGGTGAAAAATAAGAACTGGTCTAAAAATAAAACTGGGCACCTGTGTGGTGTTTCCAAGTACAACTGTTCTGTCTCTTGTGTCTGTGAATTACCCACCACGCCCCTTCCACAGGGAGATATTCCTGTTGTAGTTTACTCTTTTATATAAATATACTTGGTGCTATGCCTATGTTCTGAAGCTTTGTATGCTGGTAATAAATATATGCAAATGCTTTCACCCATTGGGTCAAGCGGAATTAGACATGTCGACAAGACCCGAGTCACAGATAGCAGCCCTCCTAGGACTCAAATCACAGCATTGCTTTTGGCACTTGCAGAATAACTGACAAGAATCACTTTCAGATATCATTATGCAAAAATACTTTTTGCTCAATATCCTGTAAACCATAATCTTGCATACGATAGGCTATGCTACACAACAGTCACTAATGACGCTCTTTCTTTTTTTCTTCACTCGATCTCTCTCCACTCTCGACTCCCTACCAGGGTTGCCAGATTTCTGCAGAGTTAATAGACCAAAGTCACTTCAAAAAATAGCCCAATTATTTGTTTTAACTGAAGGCAAGCTTATTATTAACATGTAGGCCTATGCATAAAAAAAAACAGTCAAAAGGTTTCTTAAGAAAATATATCTGGTATAAATTTGATAAAAACTACAAGCCCCAGTACAGCTCATCCACACATCACTATCAACAAATGTAAGCAATGTCTTTCGATAGACAGTTCTGAAGGGAAAAATCAACATTCATACCAGACCAGCAAACTAATTACAGCATGATGCCTTTATTGAAAAACTAATGCTGGTACTGTATCCCAAACAATATTGCAAACATGAAAACAGTTCAATCTTTTAAAGTTATACCACTAATCTAATTACATTATCAACCCGCGACTCCTTAATATTTCCCACGGCTGTGTTTTTGAAGTAGCCCAATTCGCTCGCCCCCAAATTTTTTAATTACAATGTCTATGTCTTTTAGATTAATATTTAACCTCGGCCTAAGTAGAACATACAGAACATAATAAAGTTTATAAACGAGAGCAGTCCATCCGGCCCATCTTGCTCGTTTCGGTGTTATAAGCTTATTATTCCCAATATCTCATTCAAGCAGCTTCTTGAAGGTCCCAGGGTGTCAGCTTCAACAACCATTACTGGGGAGTTGATTCCAGACCCTAACAATTCTCTGTGTATAAAAGTGTCTCCTATTTTCTGTTCTTGATGCCCCTTTTTCTAAACTCCATTTGTGACCCCTGGTCCGTGTTTCTTTTTTCAGGCTGAAAAAGTCCCTTGGGGCGACACTGTCAATACCTTTTAGAATTTTGAATGCTTGAATTAGGTCGCCACGTAGTCTTCTTTGTTCAAGACTGAATAGATTCAATTCTTTTAGCCTGTCTACATATGACATGCCTTTTAAGCCCGGAATAATTCTGGTCGCTCTTCTTTGCACTCTTTCTAGAGCAGCAATATCTTTTTTTATAGCGAGGTGACCAGAACTGCACACAATATTCAAGATGCGGTCTTACAAGTGCATTGTACAGTTTTAAAATTACTTCCCTTGTTTTAAATTCAACTCTTTTCACAATGTATCTGAGCATCTTGTTAGCCTTTTTTATAGCTTCCCCACATGGCCTAGATGAAGACATTTTCGGAGTAAACCAAAAACTCCTAGGTCTTTTTTCATAGATTCCTCCTTCAATTTAAATATTTCCCATATGGTTTTTATAATGGACATTGTTATTTCCTGCGTGCAGTACCTTACACTTTTCTCTATTAAATGTCATTTGCCATGTGTCTGCCCAGTTCTGAATCTTGTCTAGATTATTTTGAATGACCTTTGCTGCTGCAACAGTGTTTGCCACTCCCCTACTTTTGTGTCGTCTGCAAATTTAACAATTTTGCTTACTATACCAGAATCTAAATCATTAATGTAGATTAGGAATAGCAGAGGACCTAATACTGAATCCCTGTGATACACCGCTGGTTACCACACTCCATTATGAGTTTTTTCCTCTAATCAGTACTTTCTGTTTTCTACATGTTAACCACTCCCTAATCCATGTACATGTGTTTCCTTGAATCCCAACTGCGTTCAGTTTGAAAATTAATTTTTTTTATGGGACTTTGTCAAAAGCTTTTCTGGAAATCTAAATAAACCATTGTTGTTCATATGCTTTGACATACAACATTAGTAAGAATCAAAAGCTAAACCAGCATGGAGTACTCAAAAAAGAACAAATAAACTTTAACATGTATATTATATAATTATTATGATATACAGTATATATATATATATATATATATATATATATAGTGATATT